>NC_056578.1:3440516-3675516 GCF_018340385.1 Cyprinus carpio | reverse complement strand
AAAAAATTTATTTTATGTATTTTATTCATAGCATGTTGTGTGTGCTTGATGTGTATTTGCTTAGTGTAAGTTTCAGCATGTTTCAGACAATAAAAACGTGACATATTCTGGAAAATACAGTATAATAATGACAGGAAGGGTTTTGGGTCGGATGGGACGCCAGCAGCATCAGGAATCAGCTCTAAACCAATCATTAAAGTGCAGCTAACCACATAACAACAAATGTAGCTTTAGTTGCATACGTCAAAACCATGAATGACTGTAAAAAAAAAATACACGGCAGTCACAGACATTCCTATCTGGATTAGATTTCCCAGAGGAGAAAAACTGTAGATTTGATTTCTGATTTTTACACGTTCTCTGAGAGATGTCTGTGAAATCTTCAGGAGAAACTAGTCCAGTCAAAATGAGCTGAAGATCAAAGTCAAGCAGAGCACGGAGGACACTACTGCTTTATACACACAGACCAACACAAAAGACATAACTGAGGGAAGCACACAGTGACGGGAGTGAGATTAGTCAAATAACCAATGTCTTTGAGGTTAAAACCAATGAAAGCAGGTGAGACGAGACACAGTGTGACGGATGAACAGACACAACTCAACACAGCATCTACAGAAGAACGGGACTATCTGTGTGCATATGAGAGCACAGCTTCACCCACATGATAGAAACACCTGCAATCAGCCCTAACTAGTCCTCATGAAGATCAGTCATCAGACAGCATCTGAGAGGAACAGTTCACTCAGAATGATCATTCTGTCATCATGCTCTCTGCCTCATGTCACTCAGACCTGTGTGACTTTCAGAAGCAAAGACATTTTCAAAAACCTTGGGAACCAAACAACTTTGGACCCCATTGACTTTCACTGTATTAACAAAAACACTGCAACATTCCTTAAATTATCTTTTGTTTTGCGGAGGGAAGTCACACAAGTTTGACATGAGGGCGAGTAAATAATGAGAGAACGATGATTTTAGTTAAACAGACAAAATGCAGTACTGAGTGCTGGTCAAGTCAAGAAACAGTGATATAAAACAGACACATTGCATCAGAAAAAACATTAAAACACACGTTCATTCATTCAGTCAGGCAGCACCGAGTGTCATACTAGCATTGAGCAGATCTGAGGCTAGCTGAGCGTAATAAACAGCGGGAGTAATTGCCAAACAATGAGAATGTCCACAGATTGAGACTCTGTGCATTCTGAACACAAACACACCCTTCATCTGTGAGTGACATTAGAGCAGCATTTCAACCCCAGCAGAGAGAGCGAGAGCAGAAGAGCGTTACCTGTGTCTGGGAGGTCAGAGGTCATCTTCAGGACGCACAGCGTGGAAATACAGCAACACAGTAAGATGGGGGGGAGGGACAGAGTTCGGAGGGTTCGGGACAAAAGACGGAGGGAGGGGAGAGACGGACAGATCTGTTTCCTCACTAAATAAAAGAATGGAAAACAGAATGAACCATACCTTGGCTGTTTAACGTCAGGTGCGCCAGACCTTGAAGGAAAGAACAGAAAAAAAAGATAGAAATGAAAAAGAAGAAGGTCATAAAAAGGCACGGGAAGAAAGCAAGCATTGTCACAAGGTTGGACTGCAGTTTGTGACAGACATCCCGGGGCACGCTCGGATGTCAAAGATCAACTCAAAGAAAGAAGAGAGAGAAAATAAAAGCTGAAAAAACAAACGAACGGACGAACGAGTGAACGCTTCTTGAGTGAGGTGGGGATCGGAAAAAAAAGCATTTCATTCAGTGCAACCCCCGAAGGCCATTGCTCGCTCAAATGCTTTTTTTCCCCTCTGGTCTTATGGAAACACACACACAACTGTTTGGCAGAGTTCAAGAGTGTCTCATCTAGAGCACTCCGTCAGAACACAAACACCTACACTATTACCAGACCAACTCCGGACTCCAGCCTGAGACGTTACTAAAGACCTCGGCGTACTTCACCAGCTGATCTATGACACGAACAACTGAAAACATGTTTAGTATTTCTGAAATGTTATGTTCAAATATGCAAGTGAACTGGATGAAGCCTGGTTCAAAATTCTTGTTTGATTTCGTTGACATATTAAGAGTTAAATGCTTTTTTTGGATTCTGGATTTCTCTTTTTATCACTCCATAAATCAGAAAATACTGTCAACAGTTCAAAATTGTTTTTTGGTTTAGTTTGTTGTGTAAATCAGTGTGAATGAAATATGAACAAACCTTCAGAATATAGAAAGGAATAAAACTGTAAGTTTGGTGTTTGTAAGTGCTGCTGAAGAGGAGAAATAAACTCTTCAAGATAGGGATTGACATCTACAGAGGCAAATAGATAAAGTGCAATAAAATAAACACTTAAATGTTTATCTTGGATTTTTTTTTTCTTTACTCTAGTCTGAAAAAAAAAACAACAACAACAACAACAAAAAAACACATTGTGAACTGTCCAAAATCTCAAAATTGACCAGCGCATGTTTTTGCCTGCAGTGTCTTGCCTTAAGCAGAATTTTAATTATTTTCAAAATGAAAGACTGTAAAAATCTGTTTGTTCGCACATCATGATCAAACCACAATAACAATCTTGAACTGTCCAAAATCTCAAAATTGACCAGCACATGGCAGTGCATGACTTACATCAGGGTCCGTGTGTGTGTGTTTTGCCAACTAACCCAGAAATAAAACTGAAACGTGATTATGTGTAATGTGATCTTCTAGCATGTAACAGATCGAATATGCACCAATAAAATAGAGGATTTGACTGGACATCAACAACAAATCATGCAGAAGTGTCTTCTACACTCTTTGAAAGGCTACATAAAACAAGCTGTATAAAGCTGTCACATCATTACTTCCAGTGCGTGATCCAGCTCATGATCTGATTCCAGCAAACAACGTCTTCTGAAACACAAAAGGGTTTTTACATCCAACACCTACAGAGACACAAGACCATAGAAAACACACACACACACACACACACACACACACACACACACACACTCTCACACACGCACACTCTCTCTCTCACACAGACACACACACACACACACACACACACACTCACACACTCTCACACACAAACACACACACACGTATAAACACACACACTCTCTACAACTCACACACACACACACACACACACACACACACACACACACACACTCTCTCTCTCTCACACACACACACACACACACATACTCTCTCTCTCTCTCTCTCTCTCACACACACACACACACACACACACACACACACACACACACACACACACACACACACTCACTCTCTCTCTCACACACACACACACACACACACACACACACTCACACACACTCTCACACACACACACACACACACACACACACACACACACACACATGACACAAACACTCGATGAAATATTTTTTTTTTTTTTTTTTTTATAAAAAAAAAAACACACACACACACACAGTCACTCACACTCTCTCTCTCTCTCTCTCACACACACACACACACACACACACACTGACATACACTAACACACACACACACACACACACACACACACACTCACTACACACACTCAAAATTGACACTACTGTTGCCTCAAAACCCTCGACTCAAGCCGACCGTCAGAGGCAGCACATGGCCAGGATACGCTGCGAGAACACAGCATGTGCTAAAATGCAGCGATTTCATCCCGTAAGTCGAGCGCAAGTCAAGGACTGCTGGAGAAGCACTTTTCTCTTTTAGCAGAACATTGCTAATGGATGACACGAGCTGAAGAACCCAGTCTAAAAACACACATCCAGCCATTATCTATTGCATTTAGTTCGGTGATGCTAACTGAACTTAGCACAGGTGTGTAATTCTGATCAAAGACTGCAGAACTTCCTCTCCCTCTTCTTCTCCGTCTGTCAGCAGGATTCAGACCATAAGAATCGACTCCTTTGATTCATTAGTGTGAGTCTCAACTGAATTGTCCACAACCAGGCACGTGCAGAAGGTGTGTGTGTGTGGGGGGGGTTTAACCCTTTTTCAAAATTATTCAAAAGTGCCCCTCTCGGACAAATAACAATGATATTGTGGTCGATAAAACTAAATGCATTTGAATTATAATTAACATGACAGTCTGTTTATTTTTACATATCTGTCAATCCGAGGCGTTGCTGTGGTTGTGTGTTTTGCTTGACTGATGGATATCCCACAGTCTGTTCGGAAACTTCTTTCAGTGAGTGCCTATGGGTCTATGGGTCTAACTCAACAATAGGTTATTTTAAACGTTTTTTTCATCAATAATCAAAGTGTGTGTCGATTCAGCGGCGGCACTAGAGCGGGGCTATAGCCAATCAGAAACTTGCTTAGCCCCGGCACAGACCCCCCAAGGATTTCCTAATCATTAACACTGAAAAATAAACATTAAAAACCTAAAAAAATAATAAAAATAAATAAAGTGCCTAATACGTGGCCCTTTGTTTACTATTTCAAGAAACCATCATAGTTACTGAAGCCCAAGAGCCACCTACAGGCCTTTTATGTGAAGTGTAGGCTGACGAAATGGTGACGTGAAAGGACTTTATTATATTACCATTTTTTATAATTATGCAGCATTATGAAAGTGTCTTATGCTCATCAAGCCTGAATTTATAAAAAATACAGAAACAAATGTATTTAAAAAGAATAATTAAATTGTACTCAATTTAAAGTAATGTTTTTCTATTTTAATATACTTTAAAATATAATGTATTTCTGTGATGCGCAGCTGTATTTTCAGCATCATTACTCCAGTCTTCAGTGTCACATGATCTTCAGAAATCATTCTGATATGATGATTTATTATCAGAGCTGGAAAGAGTTGTGCTGTTTTTTAACCTGTATACTTTTTTGGTGTTTATTGATAAATGAAAAGTTAAAAGAAAAACAGCATTTATTCAAAATAGAGATGTTTTCTAACAATATCAATCTTTACTATAACTGTTTGAATTTAACAAAACCTTGCTGAACAAAAACTATTTAAAACTTGTTTAAAAAAAAACTGACCTCAAGCTTCTGAATGGTAGTGTATATTGTTACAACAGTTATATTTTAAATAAATGTTGTTCTTTTTTAGCTTTCTATTTATCAAGTAATCACAGGTGAAAAAGTATCACAGGTTTCCAACATTGATAATAAATCAGCCTTGCATAAAATGTATTTTAAAGTATATTAAATTTTTGATCAAATAAACACAGGCTTGATGACCATAAGTGACTTCTTGCAAAAATATAAAATAGTAATGTAACCAAACTTTTGACCTATAATTTATTTATTTATTATTATTTTATTTATTTTTTACATTGCCCCTATTTGAGCCCCTGCCCCTGAGGACCTCTCTGCATGTCCCTGTCCACAACACACGGGAAGCTGAACTAGAATGAAAGAAAGAGTTTAAACACAGCTGATGCATTCTGGGAAATTACTGTAACTGTTCTTCCACCCTGATCCAAGTTCATTAATTAAATGTGATGAAATATAGAAACTAAATGCAAATGTATTGGTAACTCTTTACAATAAAATCCCATTAACGATATCTATCTATCTATCTATCTATCTATCTATCTATCTATCTATCTATCTATCTATCTATCTATCTATCTATCTATCTATCTATCTATCTATCTATCTATCTATCTATCTATCTATCTATCTATCTATCCATCCATCCATCTCAATAATGCAAGGCTTTTTAAGCATCTTTCAAAAATTTCAATTCAGAATTTATTAACTCAACATTCTGAGTTTTACAAGACAAACTGCTTTCTATTATAATGAAAATCATCTTGTGAATTTCAAATCGTGTTAATTCTGCGTTAGTCACATTGAAATTGTAATTTTGCATCCTGTTTGATTTTGTCGAAGTATAAGCTGAATTCTGAATGACGCACAGCCCTGATGTAAACAGTTAGTTCAACACAAAACACTTTATTTACCGGTATGCAAATGCACATGTTGAAGGGACTCATTATATTGTGTTTTTGCCGCCGTCTGGTTTAATTATGCAGCACGATCGAGCAGAGTCACGCAGGTCTGGAAGCAGATTCAGGCGATATCTGTTTCTGGATAAACTCTTTCTTTCATTCGCAGGTTAGCACAACAAGGATACCTCATATCTCGTGTTTCAAAACCACACTAATTAGTTGTGAACTTAATGAGCAACATCAGAGATATAATGAGTCTGCAGTGCATGTTGGAGAGCAAATCTCGCTGAGAAACAAGAAGCGAGGAGAGTAGTTTGTAGGTGGCGACGCAGATCTCAAATGCTTTCATCTCTGAGATGATGAACTGTGGTCTGGGTTTGAGCAGTCACATGTGTGTTCGACGTCCTCACAGATAATGAGATGCAGCATTCAGAGCTTCCTCTTCACACAACATCACGCCGCGCTGACCTTCTCTGTCTTGACCTCTCTTTCCTGATCTGAATTATTTTGCATATACCTGTAATTGCTGCATTTTGGTTGCTCTGCTTTCCTCTCCACACGCTGCTGCTTGTTACCAGAGAAGCTTCTTTCTGTCAGCAGTTCTGCTGGGAATCAGGTCTGTTCAGGAAACCACCCTAAACGCAGCTAACCATATAATCATGTGTAGTTAGGATAACAAAAACCAATTAAGTACAGGTTAAATAAAAAAAAAATGTTTTTGTTAAGTGGTAGAGGATTGTGGTGTTGTTCTGCAATGTTAAGCTGGAGGAAAGCCAAACGCTGCGTGAGTTTCAGGTTTGTTGAGTGGATGGTGGTCTATAATCTAAAGTGCATTATAAGATTGTGCTTGGGTGTAAAAACCTACAGAAAGAATCAGAAGATAACATCTGCCAGCATTCGGAAGAAACACTGATGGCATATGCAGAACATGTTACCCAGAATTCACTTTTGCCCCTAAAAGGAAGCAACAGAGAGAAGAAAATAATGCAGCGATGACAGGATATGGAAATGCTGCTGTCAAACCACTGAGAAAGAGAGCAGTGAAGTAACGCAACTTAGACGAGCTCAGCCAGACAGTAGAGCAGCAAAAACAGTTACCGTAAGTATGAATTATGAATTAGACTCACATGGAGGACGTGTCGATTATACTCTAAAATCACCTTCAGTCCTCCTACTGCTGGTGACTCAGAGCAGAGAACAGGTGGGTGTGAGGACAAGAGCACCACAGATCACATCAGATCAAGAAATACATCCATACAGGACACAAAGATCAAATCAAATCAAAATAATTTAAATTAAAGAGAATAATAAAATTAAAAATTAAATACCATAAAACTATAATATAAAATAAGAACATATAAAATATCTAAAATAAACACACTCAGGTAAAATAAAATAGAACACTTTTATTAATATAAAATAAATAAAAATAAAAATAGACAGGCTCAAATATTGTTTGGGATCAAATAGAAAATAAATAAAATAACGTGTGTGTGGGGGGGGGGGGGTCTATATACTGTATATAATGAAAATGTAAATTAATTTATAAATAAAAGAAAAAGATAAAATAATAAACATAATAATGTCAACAGAAAAATAAATAAATAAAGTTAATTTCATGCAGTAAAAAAAATTAAATTCATTACAAAAAGAGCTCTTCCCTCCATCAGAGCAGAACTGAATTAATTTGAAAATATTAGTCAACTGACAGCACTAGTTATCATATAAATAACTATCTCTAAAAGGTCAACCTCACACACAGGCAGCGCAGGAGCATGGAGAGCTGTGATGAAGACACTTCCTGTACAAGACCACACACACATACACACACACATGCACACACTCACACACACACACACACACACACACACACACACACACACACACACACACACACACACACACACAAAAAAAAAAAAACTAAAAAAAATAAAAAAAAAAAGAAAAAAACGCACACCACGCACACACTCACACACACACACACACTCTAACACTCACACACACACTCTAACACGCACACTCACACACACACACACACACACGCACACTCACACACATGCACACACCCACACTCACACACACACTCACACGCACACGCACACACCCACACTCACACACACACACACTCACACGCACACTCACACACTCACACACACACACACTCACACACACACTCACACACACACTCACACACACACACACACTTCGTTTGATCTGAAGGAACAGGGCCAGTTGTAACAGGATCTGAGGAGGCTGCCGTATGATTGTCCATATGTGAGTGTGTGGAAAACTCCGCGGCCAACAGCGACATGGGAGTCCCATCGCTTTCACACGTCTCGCAGAAACACAGCGGTCCAGAATCCACAGCCAAATCAAACGCCCGCATCACTGCCATCAACAGATTACCAAACCCAGCCATGTGCTGCTCAGTCAACAGCCTAATAATAGAGCGGAAGAGAGTTTCACATCCTTCACTGTCATTAACCGTCTCTCTCTCTCTCACACATGCATTCATGACTGCGTCGTATTATTATTATTATTATTATTCATACTGCAGCGGAGCTCAAGCATCCTGCCAATAATTAAGACAACAATTCACAAAGCAGGCTTCAGCACACTGAGCATCTGATTGGCCGACTGATTGAGTGACAGATGGAGAAAGTCTCATCATTTTGTCATTAAGGAGGATGTGCTTGGAAACTCAAACGCGTCCTGCAGCTGCAGTCTGTCTGTCTGAAGAGCAAACTACTAGTGCTACAACTAGTACAGAGCTCACCAGTTAGTCTGATTCCACCTGGACCACAAAACATTTAACATTAATATAATTATCATCAGAGCATTTTCACACAGAATCAGTATCTATATGCATATGCACTAGTGCGATCACATCAGTTTGTAGCAAAACACTGCAAGTGCTCAAATGTCATTACTTTGATTTTGCATGAATTCTGAATGGATTCCAGAGTGGAGGATGAAGCATCGCTCTCTGCCATCATCATGTGACTGGACAGATGTGTGATGCTCCGCCAGATGATTCTCTGTTGGGACAAAAGTGCCAGTGAGAAAAATAACCATCATCATTATTACTGTGAGACGTTCTCAGCTCATATCCATCAGCATGAGATCAAACTCACATCCACCGCTGACACGTGACACATTCAAACAGAGTCCACACACACACACACACACACACACACACACACACACACACTCACTCACTCTCTCACACACACACACACACACACACACACACACACACACACACAGTCACACACACACAAATAAATAAATAAACTCACACACACACACACTCACTCACTCACTCACTCATGGTCAGAGTGTTGGACTTGCAACCCAAGGGTTGCGAGTTCGAGTCTCGGGCCAGCAGGAATTGTAGGTGGGGGGAGTGAATGTACAGTGTTCTCTCCACCTTCAATACCACGACTGGTATCTGTGAGGATTTCCATTCAGGATTTAGACCGTATCATAGTACTGAGACTGCTCTCCTTAGAGTTACAAATGACCTGCTCTGACCGTGGTTGTATCTCTCTATTAGTGTTACTGGATCTTAGTGCGGCGTTCGACACTATTGACCACAACATTCTTTTGAATAGACTAGAACACTTTGTTGTCATTAATGGAAGTGCATTAGCATGGTTTAAATCGTACTTATATGACCGCCATCAATTCGTAGCAATGAATGAAGAGGTATCATATCGATCACAAGTGCAGTATGGAGTACCTCAAGGCTCAGTACTAGGGCCGTTACTCTTCACGTTTTACATGTTACCCTTGGGAGATAACATCAGGAAACACGGTGTTAGCTTTCACTGTTATGCTGATGATACTCAGCTCTATATTTCTTTGTG
The DNA here is from genome assembly GCF_018340385.1 of Cyprinus carpio. Lineage (NCBI taxonomy): Eukaryota > Metazoa > Chordata > Actinopteri > Cypriniformes > Cyprinidae > Cyprinus > Cyprinus carpio. The sequence goes on along the minus strand of NC_056578.1, from coordinate 3,665,727 downwards.
GCCTGGCGAAACATACCAATTTGAAAAACTAGCGGAATGCATAGTCGATATAAAAAACTGGATGACGAGTAATTTCTTACTACTAAATTCTGAAAAAGCAGAGGTGTTAATTATAGGACCTAAAACCTCAGCATGTAATAACCTAGAACACTGTCTAAGACTTGATGGCTGCTCTGTCAATTCTTCGTCATCAGTTAGGAACCTAGGTGTGCTATTTGATAGCAATCTTTCCTTAGAAAGCCACGTTTCTAGCATTTGTAAAACTGCATTTTTTCCATCTCAAAAATTTATCTAAATTACGGCCTATGCTTTCAATGTCAAATGCAGAAATGTTAATCCATGCGTTTATGACCTCAAGGTTAGATTATTGTGATTATTTATCGGGTGGTTGTTCTGCACGCTTAATAAACAAACTCCAGTTAGTCCAAAATGCAGCAGCTAGACTTCTTACTAGAACCAGGAAGTATGATCATATTAGCCCGGTCCTGTCAACACTGCACTGGCTCCTTATTAAACATCGTATAGATTTTAAAATCTTGATTATTACTTATAAAGCCCTGAATGGTTTAGCACCTCAGTATTTGAACGAGCTCTTGTTACATTATAGTCCTCCACGTCCGCTCCGTTCTCAAAACTCTAGCAATTTGATAATACCTAGAATATCAAAGTCAATTGCGGGCGGCAGATCCTTCTCCTATTTAGCACCCAAACTCTGGAATAACCTAACTAACATTGTTCGGGAGGCAGACACACTCTTGCAGTTTAAATCTAGATTAAAGACCCATCTCTTTAACCTGGCTTACACATAACACACTAATACGCTTCTAATATTCAAATCCGTTAAAGGATTTTTAGGCTGCATTAATTAGGTAAACCGGGTACACTACCCATAACACCCGATGTACTTGCTACATCATTAGAAGAATGGCATCTACGCTCATATTAGTCTGTTTCTCTCTTATTCCAAGGTCACTGTAGCCACCAGATCCAGTCTGTATCCAGATCAGAGGGTCACTGCAGTCAACCGGATCCAGTACTTATCCAGCCCAGATGGTGGATCAGCACCTAGAAAGGACCTTTACAGCCCTGAAAGACAGCGGAGACCAGGACTAGAGCCCCAGATACAGATCCCCTGTAAAGACCTTGTCTCAGACGACCACCGGGACAAGACCACAGGAAACAGATGATTCTTCTGCACAATCTGACTTTGCTGCAGCCTGGAATTGAACTGCTGGTTTCGTCTGGTCAGAGGAGAACTGGACCCCCAACTGAGCCTGGTTTCTCCCAAGGTTTTTTCTCCATTCTGTCACCGATGGAGTTTTGATTTTTGATTGCCGCTGTCGCCTCTGGCTTGCTTAGTTGGGGACACTTCATTTACAGCAATATGGTAGACTTAATTGCAAATTATTGCACAGATATTATTTAAACTGAACTCAGCTGGATGATGACATCACTGAATTCAATGATGAACTGCCTTTAACTGAAAAATTAGTGTTTACTATTGTCATTCTGCATTATTGACACATTATTTTCCTAATTAATTTTGTACGGTTGCTTTGACACAATCTGTATTGTTAAAAGCGCTATATAAATAAAGGTGACTTGACTTGACAGACACCAAATGTACAGTTTTATTCCTCTCTATCGTCTGAAGGTTTTTACTGAGGGGTTTGTTCGTATTTCATGTATCTATTCATGTATTTCATGTTTCATCTTTAATGTATGCTCTAGAAATATATGCAAACAAGTGCATATTTCATTAGATAATAGGTTAGGGTTAGGGTGAGGGTCATTTGTATATTCAAACATATCATTTCATAATGCTTTCAACCCTATTAACCTGTAGTGACCCGCCTTAATTATATTTATATTTAATAATATTTAATATGGTTAAACTAGTCAAAGTCAAAGCAGAAGCATATTTCATTGACAGATCAGAATACAAATGATTTCCTTTCAGCGATTACAGCATCTGCTCGACGACGCAGCAGTGATTTACTTCACTATTAACTGGACCCGGTGAAGACAGAAGTAAGCTGCTCTCTCACACGCAGTAGATCAGCGTCCGTCTGGACGTGTACAGAATAAACCGCCGTCTTTCCAGAAGAATGCTTTCCTGCTGAACTTGAAGAGCTTTAATAATTCAGGAGGGTTTCTGAGGGAGGAGAGGGGAACTTATCATAACATACAGTGCACGGATGATAGATGCGCAGCGGTCCCTTCCTCGCCTCCGCGCCGTTAATAATTAAAGCGGGTCGCGGCTGCTATCAGAAGCGGGTGTTAACTGCCGCACAGCGAGCATGTGCTTTTACAGCCCTCTGTGATGAAATGTGTCTGTTATTATGAACCGCAAACCAACAGGAATAACTGACATCGTTCATATTTCTGCTGATCGCATACGGAAAAAAATCCATTAGAGCCAGACGACATACGCGACTCACCACCATTAGAGTATTAACAGATATTGTTTTAAAAAACCAAACTCCTCCCAAACCGATTTACTTCAGTGTAAAACATGTAAGAGGCAGATAAGAGTTTTGTGAAAAAAAGTGTGAAAAAAGCAAATTAATAATAATAATAATAATAATAAATAAAAAAAATAATACACCAATACACCAAACAAGTGTTTGGTGTATTAATTTTATAATAATAATAATAATAAATAAAAAATTAATACACCAAAAAAAAAAAAAAAAAAAAAAAAAATATATATATATATATATATATATATTTTCCTCCAAACTATATATATATATATATAATAATAATAATAATAATAATTTCTACAAAACAGTGTTGTAAAATCCATTATTTTATTTGAGAGGTGGTGGAAATGGGCATGATATTTTAGAAAAAATAACATAAAGGTCACAAATGATCATGTATTTCTGTAGCTTTAAATTGTAAAAAAAAAAAAAAAAAAAAAAAAAGTGGTGAAAGTGTGTTTGGTTCACATTAACTCCAAAGAGACTTTCTGCAGGTTTCTGCATCATTCCACCAGTAGAGGCAACAAGTGATTCTTTATGAGTGAGTCATTGACTTGAATCGATTCACTGAATCAATTCATTCAAACATTGATTTAGTCAGGAACAAATCAAGTGGCTGTCTTTATGAATGAGTCATTGAATCGTTCATTTAACTGATTCATTCAAAATCACTGCGTCACATAAATGCATCAGTGAATCATTTATTCAACTGATTCATTCAATAACAAGGAATAATTTTCTCTCTCCATGTCTCTCTCTACTTTAAAACCTTTTTTTTCATAATCTACTTTTTTTTATAATCTAAATGTGAAGATAATTCAACAGCAATAAATTAAAGATTTGATAGATAGATAGATAGATAGATAGATAGATAGATAGATAGATAGATAGATAGATAGATAGAAATCAAAAGACTCACTGCTTGTGCTGTGTGATTAAATGAATGCATAAAATAATACAATTCTCCTTTCAGTCTCTCAGGCAGAGAAATGCAATTTGCCTCTATTGTAACAATAATTATATAATGAAATTGAAGTAGTTCAGTAAATCGTTCAATGTTTCACATTTTCCTGATTAAAGCAACTTGCGTATACTTTTGGCTGATATCTTTGGAGTGGAGCGGCCGAGGAGGAGAGATCGTTTACACTCGTTTCATCTTCATTAATGTGCTCATAAATAAGTTCAGCCTCCATCTGCTGTCAGAGGATTTTGAGCGTTTTCTCATCTGCGAATGAAACCCAACACTTCAACCTACGGCAGAAAGCATTAATAATGCCTGTAACTTCATAAAACAAACTATCAATTAGCCATCTCTTCTCTCATATTTATTACAGTGTGTGAGACTGTAAATGTAGAGCGAGGCTCTCAGTGACTATAAGGATGATGAGTCTCCATAATGCCAGCGATCACATGCCACTCTTCTCATCTATTATTCATGGTGTGGAGGTTATTATAACTCTTGGCCTTCCTGAGCCGCACATCACAGGCTGCCATCAAACAGAAACACTACATTTACATTTAATGGAGCGTTAATGGGAGCCATGTGTTCTTCAAGAGTCCACACGTGTGCTGAGGATCAATGGACAGAAGAACAGCATTCATGACAGATTTCCTCTGGATCCTCAAACCCTTAATCAGCACTGAAAAGCCATCCTGACGTCATCGCTTGTCTCTCCATACGAACGAACATCTGCTGTCTTTCAGCTCATTTCTGAACCATCAGCAGACGAGCAGCTTCTTCTGACCGGACAGGAAGTGACTGAATCACAATGACTGACATTGAAAACATTTCATAATAACTCAAATGTTTGTATCACAGACAAAACTCATCATGTATCTCGTGGTGCCAAGTTCCTCAGATAAACCTCTCTCTGATGCCACTAACCTGGCAACTTCAGCCAAAATTAGGGGGAAGTCGTGGCCTAATGGTTAAGTTGTTTTGGTTACGTGTGGTTAGGTTGTTGGTTAGTGTCTCGGGCCGGCAATACCACGACTGAGGTGTCCTTGAGCAAGGCACCGAACCCCCAACTGCTCCCCGGGCGCCGCAGCATAAATGATACCCACTGCTCCGGGTGTGTGTTCACAGTGTGTGTGTGTGTGTGTGTGTGTGTGTTCACTGCTCCAGGTGTGTGTTCACGGTGTGTGTGTGTGTTCACTGCTTGGTGTGTGCACTTTGGATGGGTTAAATGCAGAGCACCAATTCTGAGTATGGGTAACAATACTTGGCTGTATGTCACGTCACTTTCAAATCTAACAACCAGTAGTATCCATATATATATACACGCTAAAGTATTTTATCAATACGAGGTAATAAGGCACTGTTCTTGAAGCAGATGAACTTACAGTTTCGCTGATGAAAATAACCATAATTTATACACTTCCAGTCAAATATTGCGCTGCAAACATCATTTACAGCTTTAACTTGTCAATGCTGGCAAATGACCATGGTATAAGCAGGATAATACACCACTAACTGATAACTGATTTTAATGCACTCTGTTTTAATGCCTCCATGTAAAATCGTTTAATGCAAAGCTACCCGTGTATTATCCTTTACACATCATATATATGGGAGTTTTACTGTGGTTTATCACTGCATCCATAATTAAATAAATAACAGAAAAGGACAAAAACACACAACGAAATTACAGCAAAAATAAATTAATCTAAAAAAGTATTTCAAACTATTTATGAAAACTATAATGATATGAAAATAACACTGACACCTTCGATTCCAGTTGAGCTCATCAAGAACATTCCTGCTCCGCCATCAGAGCTTCTTAAATCACTGCTTTAACGAAACAAAAGCGCAGCGTAAAGCCTGCAGCGTTTGAGTTTAAGATCTCATCTAAATGATTTCTCGCTGGTTATATTTTAACACTCTCATTAGACTGGAGTAATGAAGCTCTGCTTAATGTCCTGAACGCTGGCCTGGGCGAGAGGAACCACGCGCCGCGCAGCAGGTGCAGCACCACACATCCAGTAACGAGGAATTAATGTCCTCACGCAGAGACGCCACACAAATCTGCTCTGCCCACTAACTTATCTGAAAGCAATTAGCACGCTAAACTCACAATGAAAACTTTGAGGAGATGCTGCTGTTCCAATGAAATCAATAGAGGAAGCGTTCATCACGCGGTCACTGTGGCTTCTTCAGCACCGAGCCGAGAATATTAATAAATCTGTGTGAATGAGAAGCAATGGAGTGAAGAGCGTCTGAAAGCATCAGCATCTCGCGCTGATTGATTGGGGAGCTGAATGCGTTCCTCTCAAACGTTCCCTCGAGGTTCACGCCGAGCGCGCGCGCATCATTTCGGCCCGTCACGGACATTTGATTCTCACCCGCTGGAATACAGATGAGTTATTTATCTTTAGGTTTAATTTTTTTCTTCATGTGGATGAGGGTTTTTTTTAACTGTTTAATCAAAGTAAAGTTTAAATATTTAATAGGATGGAGGTTAATTATAAATGATGATGTTGATTGAATACACGCCAGCAACGCCGTAAGGATTCAGTTTGAAGAGCGAATGCCGACTGAAAACAGCGTTTTGTGTAACAACAGAATGACATTTTGCCTCAATGAAAATAGATTGGTAAATAGTAAGTAGACAGGCAACATGTTTTCACATTCAGAGGGAGTCTGGTGGACCAGAAAATATAACAACCAGAAGAAGTCAAAGAAGAAGCATTGCTATAGTTATCTATAGTTAAATAAAACCAAAATCAATAATAATATTAATAATAATAATAATAATAATAATAATAATAATAATGATTTGGTTTGTTTGTTCATATATAATAAATTTATTGTTAATATTAATTTTATTGTTGAAATTGACTTTTTTTTTTCATACTAAGAAAGTCAATGGAGACCCAACTGAAGGTGATCAAAAATGAATTTTTATAACTCAAATTCTAAATATGAATAAAAACTACAATAGTATCTCAGTGATAATCAAACTAATAATGATATAAATACTACTAATGATAATAATAGTAATAATAATAATACTATTTGCCCATTAAAGAATGGCAACAATCTGCTGCAGCGAGAGAGAGAGAGAGAGAGAGAGAGAGACTGCAGGGGGAAAAAAGTTGATCAGAAGAAAATTAAACTGCACTGAACCTTGTAAACAAATATTTCAACAATGTTTAACCGACTTTACAAGCCGACAGGGTCAGTGTGCTGTGAAATAGTGCTGCAGCGTCGCCCGGAGACTTATTTTACGAGCCGGAGACTTCACAAAAAAAAAAAAAAAAAAAAAAAAGAGAGAGAGAGAGAGAGAGAGACAAAAAAACGAGAGAGAGAGAGAGAGAAGAGCCTCTGTGGTGCGCCTCTGCAGGACCGGGCCGGACGCACAGACCCATGAACACCTGACCTTGAGCTGCCACGAGCGACACACGTGTCCAGTGTTACAGTCAGAACGGACTCCTGGATACTACGCGCTGATTGGACGGAGCGAGTGTCAATCACAGAGCGCTGCGGGCGGACGGGCGGCGTCGTCATGGCAACAGGCTCAGCTCAGAGGCTGCGCTGCACTACAGTATGACATACCCTGCGTCTCAGTGTGCCTACTTATACTACGCCCTTAAAGTTTGTACTCTTTTGGTGAAGAAAAAATACACACTTTTGAGTGTGTAGTAGAAGAGTAGGCAAGCTTTGGGACATTCTATCACGTCACACAATTGCGTCTTTAAAGGAGCGCTCTGTCGCAGCTGTCACTGTAAACTGACCTGTCAATCATCTGTCACAGTTAACATCCTCCACATTTCATTTCATTTAACTTCCTACCATACTGGAGAGAAAAGAAGAAGCTCGTTGATCTGCCAGTCGCGGGTCTTTCATAAGGAGAACTCTGCTCATATTCTCTGCATAATGACGAATTTAAAAGTTAACGACCAGATGGATGTTTATAAGAGTTCACATTGCTGATGCGGATGAAATTTAACACAGATAACAATAAATAAATATTTTTTTACCAGGTTAAATGTTGATTATAAGTACTGTAACTCAAACCCCTTTTTGTAAGCCTCTCTACCTAACCGTCGATCGCGCGCATGCGCCACGTTTGTAGTTTTTCTAACATGTTTTATTTGTGTTTGTAGTTCTGGACCGAATTCTTCGCCAAAGCGCAATGGATTGTGGAAAATTTCAGCCATTAAAGTGTGCACGGACCCACACTTCAAAAATCGACCTGAAATAGTAGAGCATCCGGGGGCTTCTGGCACACTCTTTTCAACATACTGTGCTTTGGGACACACTTATTCTAATCTCACATACTATTTAAGATGGATAGTGTGAACATTGAGACGCAGGGATACAGTCGCTCCGCAGACGCTTTCATCCCACAATGCCACGCTTCTACAACAGACAGTGTGTTACAGCATCAGAGAGACTCTACAGTCTGACGTGTGCCTTTAAACAGGACTGCGGGTCACACTGATCTCAGACCTGCTGATCCCATAAAGGCCGCACTGAAATGGCATTTGATGCAGGTGTCAGTTGCGTTTGAGGTGATTCACGCTTTACGACTTTAGCGCTTCATTAGATTTGGATTGTAGGACAAAAAACTATAAGTTCTGAGAAAATAACACACGCACCTCCTCTCTTATTTATTATCAAGATAGTAATGATGACTACAGGCCCTTAAAATAGGATTTCACTCCTGAATAAGAATCATTTGACCCTTTCAAAATTATATTAAAGGGGTCATATGATGCTGCTAAAAAGAATATTATTTGGTGTATTTAGTGTAATGAAATGTGTTTATGCGGTTTAAGGTTAAAAAACACATTATTTTCCACATACTGTACATTATTGTTTCTCATCTATGCCCCACCTTCTGAAACACGTCTATTTTCACAAAGCTCATCGGTCTGAAAACTGAGGTGTGCTGTGATTGGCCAGCTATCCAGTGCGTTTTGATTGGCCGAATGCCTTAAGCGTGTGACGGAAATTTTACGCCTCTTAACATACTGTGATGCCAAGCCGCGGCCGGCTGGTGTGAGCAGAGGCGGGCGGCTTGAGGCGGATTCTACAAAGGAGCGTACCTTGGTCTTGCAGCAACCACATGTGATGACCCCCGGCTGGCGCCTCTTAGTGAAAGCCCATTCCGCTTCGTCGACGACAGGTGAAAGCCTCATTTGTGAAGGCCAAACAAGTAGTTTCTCTGTGAAACACACAGCGTAGCAGATGTGTGGGGGTGTGTTGTGAACTTCTTAGAACGAAGTGTTTAGAGAGGGGGAACATCAGGGGGGCGTGGATGAGTCTTAACTTTGATAAAGAATATCTCTTTGGATTTGAGACTTTAGTCTTTGTAACTTTACAGATCTTCTTTATTCACCAAGAGCTTGTAACACTCCAAAGAGAAAGAAAAAATTTGAAATCGCATCATATGACCCCTTTAATCATCACAGTCAAACACATTCAGTCTGGGTCACATACACCTCTTTTCAAGCGTTTGTGTCAGTGAGATTTGTTATTTTTGAAGAAATTAATAGTTTTATTAAACAATGATTTCAAATTTGTCTGTTAATTTGTATATTATCTATTGCTCTAAAATTATTTTCCCACTGAACTTTAAAGAAATTCATACTTTTTTTTATATAAATTCATCTGTGAATCCTGAGAAATACACTGTATCACAGTTTACACAGAAATATTGAGCAGCACAACTGTGTTCAACATTGATAATAATCAGAAATGTTTCTTGAGAAGAATATAAAATATATCAGTTTTCACATGAGTTTTGTGTGAGAATGAATGTTGGAGTAATGATGCTAAAAATTCAGCTTTGATCACAGAAATACAAATTCATCTTAATCTCCTCAGATCTGTTCACATGTCTGTTTGAGAGTTTCCAGCACTAAACGTCTGTTCATAAACACGAGTCTCTCTAATGTCTCTACTGAACCAGCATGAGTGTGTGGAACCAATAAACAGCGCATGTCCTGTGGCGTGTGTGTGTGTGTGTGCAGGTCATCAGATCATGTGTGAGTCCAAGTCAAACCATCTGCTCTGCTTTCACCCGCGGCCTGACGGATCACCTGCGCAGATCAGAGCGAGCGCTTGCTGTGTGTGTTAATGCACTGCTGCTGGCTGGACGAGCGCATCCGGCCCCGAGCGCAGGTGAAGCCACCGGCAGTGCCACCCACGCCAGCACCCGCCCACCGCTCGCTCCCTGCCCTCCCAACACACCCGCCCGCCCCGGCACAGCATCTCTCACACACACACACACACACACACACACACACACACACACACACACACACACATAAACATTCACACACACACGTGAGCATATTTAATGAGTGTTGTGTAAGAGCGCAGAGGCAGTAGCGTTCCTGCAGGAAACAGGATTATCTGGCGCTCCGGAGGGATTCAGCTCCACACGGCACCTTTGTCTCACAGAAAAACCTGCTTACATGCATCTCTGCTGCAAAAAAGAGGGAAATTAGCAATAGAAGACGCCTTTGAAGTCGTTCTGGCAGAGATTAGGACGGTTTTGTTTCTGAGTCCAGTTTGTGTCTCATGAGCATGAGTCTCTCTGAATCTGCCTCTGATGGCGATGGACTTTCCTCCTACACTAAACATTCACACACACACACACACACACACACACACACACACACACACACACACACACACACACACACACACACACACACACAATTGACACCCATACTGAGTTAATTCTCCTTCTGCTGTTATTATGTTGCCTCCATCCCAACCAGGGACATTTCTAGAAAATCGCTCTCTAGAAGCTTTATAATGTCTGTCCCTCTGCAGAGGAGCTACCAAACTAGAGCTGCATGAAATCCAAATAGCTCTGCTGTAATGCTTAAAACTATAGTGTAATGAAACATGGAAATTCTGTCATCATTTACTCACCCTCAAGTTGTTTCAAACCTCTACATGCTTCTTTCTTCTCTTGAACATAAATGAAAATATTTAAATAATGTTGGTGACCAAACAGTGGATGGTAGTCATCGACTTTCATAAAATGGGGAAGTCAATGGCTGCCAGCAACTGTTTGGTTACCAACATTATTCAAATATCTTCTTTAATATTCAACAGGAGAAAGAAACTCGCACATATTTGTGGAGGGTGAGTAAATGATGACAGATTTTTTTTTTCATTTTTCAGTGACTGTTCCTTTAAATACGTTTTGGTAATCAAAAAGCATGCCTGATTATTTGAAATCATGAAACTTTCAAAAGTTACACTTTAAGGCCTTATGATATCATTTATTTTTTTTCCCCCCAAATTCAGTGTTTTCCATTCTTATTTTTTTCTGGATTCTGAATTTTAATCATCTTAATAATTATAATAATCTAATAATTGTAATTATCAAAAAGCATGTCTTATAAATTTAATCCATTAAACTTTTACCATCTAATAATTTATGTTTAAAGTTATATTGTTTATAATAATAGGGCCCTATGACATTTTTTTTTAACTTTTTGTTTTTTTCAGAAATTCTAAATGGTTTGGATTAAATTTTCTGAATTTTAATATAAATATTTTAATATAAAAATATTAATAAAAATATTTTAATATAAATGTATTATCAAAAACAGTGGAAAACAAATAAAGGCATAAATCATTATTAATTCAACTGATCTTTTAAAATGTAGGCTAATCAAATAAAAGTGAACAATGAAGACAAAATGAAGTAAATTGTGTAATACATCTTTAAAAAAACTTCTAAATTGTATTATCATTACTGGTGGCCAAGCACTGTAGGTTGTAAATTAGTCATAATCTTCTTCTTGCAAACATAGAACCAGCACAGGAAAGTTATGAAATTAGAGGACGTTCTCAATATTACCCACAGAAGTGTGGATTCTCTAACTCAAACCCTCTAGCGCCACCAACTGTCTAAATTTGCACTCATGCTTCTGCTAACAACTTCTGAATCGTAAGACTTCATCACAGCCGTCGGACACAGCTGGAGAAAGGAAACACTAAACCACAAGAAAAAGAAAATCATTTCAGTCGTTTCCAGCAGCAGCTTCTGTTCTACTTTGATTTATTCTCCACATGCACTTCTGAATGATAAATTGACTGTGCTTTTCGTCAGTCAGAACATCTGCTGAATGATGTAAATGTCAGTACGAGAGAAGCACAGACTCACTCGAGTTCTGATCATCTGAGCAGGTCAACAGGATTCAGACGGGGCCGAGAGCCCGAGGTGAACGAATCGCTCAAAGATGACGTGAAGGAAAACATCAGAGCCAACAACATTTACAGAAAACAACAGGCTGCCAGCAAAGCATGGCCTCTCGCACCGAAACAAACAGCAAGCCAATGAATTATTGAGGGCTACCTGGAAAGACGAAAGGAAGACTGAAATGATTCATCTTTGAAAACCACAAATAGCCAGAGCCCTGAATGCCTCACACGCTTATCTTCATCAAAGGGAAAGGCAATGGGTGAACAAATACATATATCAAACAAAACACGTATAGTGAAGCGACCCAGCCTGAGGGAAACACACCGCGGTAAATGAGACGTATCGCAGTAAATGCAGCTGTTAAACAGAAGCGCTCAGATTCCCTGAAGAACGGAATCGCTTGTGGACGCGTTTGCTGAAACTCTCAATGCAGACACACAACGCTGGATTTCAGAAATGTGTCAGCAGGCTTTTTATAATACAGGTTAGTTAGTCCACAGGTTAACTAGCTACTTAACTAGTACGGGAATGGAGGTCTGATATACGGCCACAGTAACATATGTTAAGGAAGCGCGACGGGGACTGAATGCTCACAGCGTTTCTGACCTCAAACTTCCTTTCAGCAGAGGAAATTCGGTTTCATGGTCTGAATCTCTTGACATTGACAACTGGGGAATATTAATGAGCTAATAAGCACAGGACTGGTGGGATACGGCGTGTGGGATCTTCTCGCTCCGTGGTCTCATTGTCAGGGCAGGATAGTTTGACCACAAGGTCAGTGAGCTGCTAAATCCAATTAAATCCAATTACCCAGCAGCCCCTGCTCTGAAAGAGACTTATATCTGTGAGTGGGTGCGGCCCGTCCGGCCGAATGGACAGGTGTGTGTGTGTCCAAATCCATCCGAGGTCTCTTCAGTCAGGAGAGGCTCGCAACCAGAGACACGCCGGGAATGACCGAATGAAGCGCTGCAGAAAGGACACACTGACCTGCTCGAAGCAATAAACACAACACAGCTAACCAATGCTGCACGAGTCTGATCCTGGACGCAGGAGAAACAGAGCGCAATCTCCAAAATGAATCAAATGTAAAATAAAACAGCATAGTCTTCACTGTATGAATGAAATATACATTGATTCTTATTAAAGCTTCTAAAGGGATTCAGTCAAGAGCAGTGAGTGATTTTCTCTCTGTCTTTTGTTGTTTGATTATCATTAAAGACACAGACGTAGCAGCAGGTTTATTAGGCTGCTGTCACTCTAAGACCTAAAGCACGAATCCAATATGATGATACATATGCTATTTTCTCCCCACTGTTTACATTCATTCTGATGATATTCTGTGTATGGCTATTCAAGTGCAATAAACTGTGTTAGAGAATCAGAATCAGAATAAGCTTTAATGCCAGGTATGTTTACACATATGAGGAATTTGTTTTCGTGACAGAAGCTTCCGCAGTGCAACAGAATGACAGTGACAGAACAAAAAACACATAATAAAAGAATAAAAAATAGAACAAGTAAGTAAGGAATAACAATATACAAATTGACAACTGTATGTGCAGGTATATTACAATAGGCAGTCTTGTATGTACAGGTATATTACGTGCAAACTGAAGTGTAGTCTAAGTATGTGTGTTAGATAAATAAGTGTATAAGTGTATAAATAGTGTTGTGTGTTCCACAGTTATTATCAAGTGTTCATTAGATGGATTGTCTGAGGGAAGAAACTGTTCCTGTGTCTGGTCGTTCTGGTGCTCAGAGCTCTGTAGCGTCGACCAGATGGCAACAGTTCAAACAGGGAGTGTGCTGGATGTGAGGGGTCCAGAGTGATTTTGCCAGCCCTTTTGCTCACTCTGGATGAGTGCTGTTCTTGAAGAGTGGGGAGGGTTGTACCAATGATTCTCTCAGCAGTCCGGACTACCCTCTGTAGTCTTCTGAGGTCAGATTTAGAAGCTGAGCTGAACCAGACAGTTACTGAAGTGCAGAGGATGGATTCAGTGATGGTGGAGTAGAACTGTTTCAGCAGCTCTTGTGGTAGGTTGAGCTTCCTCAGCTGGCGAAGGAAGTACAACCTCTGCTGGGCCTTTGTCAATGTAAATGTCCCACTTCAGGTCCTGAGAGATTGTGGTGCCCAAGAGAGCAGCATTGATGATAGTGTGCGGTCTGAGCTTCCTGCATGCGCTTCAGGTGAGTGTCAGTCAGCAACTGAATTCTTTCTGAAGTATTATTATTGCACCTTCATCACAGTCATTTGCTTCATCTCTCTCCTTTATTAAACAACTGAGACCTGGAGACAGATCTTCTTCCATGTCTCTTCTATTTGTGCACGACATAGTCTTATCCAATTATAATGAATTTATCAAATTCACTGGACAAAAGCGAGGCTAGCAAAAATTAAGCAGAGTCTTGATCCTGTATGGCATCACTGCCCTCAGGCCCCTGCAGATCTGATACATATCTTAAGTTGTGTCCATCCATAACTTCTTTTATTATTACAGCATAATTATGTATTGAGTACTTTTTTTAAAATGTATGTTTCAAACGTATGTATTTTAAATTTAGCTTAATTGAAACTATTTTTACAGTTTTTTATGCTGTTATTGTAAAAGTTCAATAAACAAATTAAGCAAAAAAAGGGTTTATATATATATATATATATATATATATATATATATATATATATATATATATACACTGTACTGTATATATATATATCTTTATAGATTTATATATAGCGTGTGACTCTGTTACAGCTGCTGTACAGTGAATCTGTCTCCCTCAATCACACACAGACACCACTGACCCTTCAGATAAACGACGCAGCTTCGACCTGCACAAGAGATGCGCTGAATAACCCGATTCTAGACAGAAACTGCAGCAAAGAATGAAAACACACGTGAGCTCAGAACAGACTGACGGCTCACGCTCATCCAAAAACTTGAGTTATTTCTAGTCGCTCTAAATGAAGGAAGGTTTCTCACATGTGAGCATCTGGATTGGTGGAAATCTTATTATTTTCTCTTCATTTTAATGGTCAATGTGTCTTGCGTCTCAAACGCAGCATCTGTCGCCCTGCGGAGAAGCAGAAGTTATGGACGCCTGTGACTGTCTGACTGAAGCTGCACGTGTGTGTTCTCAGTCTCCATCACAATCCACATGAAAAACACCAGCCGGAGCACGCGTGCATGTGTGTGTGTGCGCATGAGCGATTTTACAATGTGTGCATGTGATTTCATACGCTTACATCTGTCACAGCACAAGAATGTTTCTCTGGCCAGAATGTGTGTGTTTGAGTGTGTGTGGTTGTGTTTGTGTGGTTGAGTGTGTGTGGTTGTGTTTGTGTGTTTGAGTGTGTGTGGTTGTGTTTGTGTGGTTGAGTGTGTGTGGTTGTGTTTGTGTGTTTGAGTGTGTGTGGTTGTGTTTGTGTGGTTGAGTGTGTGTGGTTGTGTTTGTGTGGTTGAGTGTGTGTGTTTGAGTGTGTGTGGTTGTGTTTGTGTGGTTGAGTGTGTGTGGTTGAGTGTGTGTGGTTGCCTCTTATCTCTCTCTGCCAGATCCACTCAGCGCACAAACACTCGTCTGCCCGCAGGCCGTCCATCACACACGCCTGGTGAAATGTCACGAGAGAGAGAGAATGAGAGAGAAGCAGCTTCACCATCAGCTCTTATCACACCGTCACTCACCTGCACCAAACACAGAGCATGCTGGGAAACTAAACTCCTCTCTGCTCTCTCTCTCTCTCTATCAGTTTATTCTTCTGCTGGAGTCAAGCTGCTTTTATGCTGTAGAAACGTGACCATCCTCATTAATTATAGCTATACATCACATCGATGACAGCAATGCATTCTGGGAAATCTGGCTCTAATAAACTTGTTTTTTCTAGCTTTGAATCGCTCTGAATTTCAAATCAGTTTAAATACTTTAATTTTATAATTTAATAGTTTAATTAATTTAATTCTTTGATACTTTAATTTAGTTTTTTTTAGGTCTGAATTTATAATTTTTTTATATTCTTTTTTTTTTTTTATTTGAGGACCTGTTTATGCTGTGAGGGCGTGTATTCAAAATAAACAAAGACCAGGTAGCTAGTTTGATGACGCCGTGACTGAGTGTGGAATCATGGGAGTCTTTAACCCCACAGCCGATGCAATCCGACAGGGTAAAGCAGCGCTGTTTTATCACACTCTGTTATAATGCTACTCTGTGCGGTCATCACCGGTCTATTAAAACACACAACATATTAAAGCGTCTTTGGTGTTTCCATGTTTTCTACAAAAGAAAACCGGAAATCGATGGGGTTATTGGACGTGTCATTGGCAGGCGAAACACGGTCTGTGGCACTAGTTAAAATTGCTTATTTCTCTGGATTTAAACATTCTTCACAACATTTGGGATAATGTAAGTACACAAGTCAGCCAAATATATAACACTGTTCTAGTGGTTTTTGGATATTTTAATAAAAAAATTCGTACATATTGTGCCTTTAATTTCTGTTTTAAAATGGTAAGAGATCAGAAATATATATATATATTTTTTAATGGCACAGTCTACAAAGATACATTCATTATATTCAAACTGCACATTATTCAGAGAAAACACTGCAGGATGTGGCATATTTTTTTTTTTTAAACAAATAAAGGATTTGGCTTGCTTAGTTGGGGACACTTCATTTACAGTGATATCGTTGACTTGATTGCACAGATACTATTTAAACTGAACTGAGCTGCATGATGACATCACTGAATTCAATGATGAACTGCCTTTAACTGTCATTTTGCATTATTGACACACTGTTTCCCTAATTAATGTTGTTCAGTTGCTTTGACACAATCTGTTTTGTTTAAAGCGCTATATAAATAAAGATGACTTGACTTGACTTGATTCAAACGAATTAAAACTCTTATGAGTAATTATTAGTAATTATTTATTTTTTCCCCATCAAATTATGTTATTAATCAAGGGGAAAAAATAAATCAATAGATAAATCAATAATTAAACTAATGGCATTAATCTCACTCTCTTAGAGCAGGGATGGTGAACACCGGTCCTGGAGAGCCACAGCCCCGCAGACTTCAGCTCCAACCCTAATTAAAACTCACCTGCCTGTAGCTTTCTAGTAACCCTTCAGACCTTGATGAGCTTGTTCAGGTGTGTTTGATTAGGGTTAAAGCAAAACTCTGCAGGGCTGCGGCTCTCCAGGACCGATGTTCCTGGACCCTGTCTTAGACTGTCGCCCCACTGTAGCAGATGACCCGAGAGAGGCTTTCCAGGACCGATGTTTGTGTGTTTGTGTGTGTGTATGGGGGTAGAATTGCTGCATTATTCCAAATAAATAGATTATGATCCACAAATAAATGTAGAGATTTAAAAAACATTAAACATATTGACAAATAAATAGAATGAGGTCCACAAATACATCTCAGAGTTTCACAAACATTAATTAAACCTACAAATAAATACAATGATATTTGCAAATAAAAAGCATATTCACAAATACATTATAACGTCACAGACACAACTTTGTCGGGCATTCCTTTGTGAATTGTGTCCTGTGCATTTGTAGATTGCTGCACACATTTGTGGATCGCTCGCTGTGCATTTGTGGATTTTGAAACATTTCTAGCGTCAATACGCTGACAATCCACAGATGCGTGACTCCAAGATCACATCACCCCAATTCTACGTTCTCTGCATTGGTTACTAGTCCGATACAGAATTGACTTTAAAATTTTATTATTCGTCTACAAATCTCTTAACAACCAGGCCCCCAAATACCTTTCCAACTTAATTAGCATTCATAATCCATCATCATCTCTTGGCTGTTCCACGATCTCGCTTAAAATGAAGAGGTGATCAGGCTTTTGCAGTAGTTGACCCTAAGCTGTGGAACACCCTACCACTACATGTTAAATCAGCCTCCACACTAGCTGAATTCAAATCCTTGCTGAAAACACATTTTTTCTCTAATGTGTTTAATGTACCATAACTTGTATGTTTTTTGTCTTGTTTTGTTTGTTTTTGTTATTTTACTGTACAGCACTTTGGCCAACCAAGGTTGATTTTAAATGTGCTTTATAAATAAAACTTGATTGAATGATTGATGCGTGACTCCACCCACTGTCTACTCAAGCCAATCAGATAACAGCCAACTTCGCTGACTAATCATAGCACATTCTCGCTATAACCAATCAAGTTTTGCTTCACACTCAGGGCGGTCTAGTCCTGAAATAACTTCATTCATAAGCTGCGTTCCAATTCAAAGGCTAAGTCCTTCCAAGGACGCTCCACTAGGGCTGCATGATTAATCGCATGTGATTGTCCTGTGCATCTTGATCTGTCTTGATGTGCGATTAATCTCAATCGTTCTGTGATTCAGAAAACTGTTTGTGGCATTAGCTTGTCAGTGAACTACAGCTCTGTGTAGAATGCTGCTCCATCTGAAAATATGTGAAAATCACACATTTAATGAACATGTGCGATTATTACAAACTTCATAACGTTCAGTCGAGTTTTGAAAAAATCATTTCATTTCATTTCAATTTCATTTCATTGTAGTTTTATTGCTCCATGTAAATGTGAAAATTTTCATTTTCTTCTTTAGATAACATGTTATTCCCATACAAAAGGGATCAGAAAGAAGATAAAATCTTATAATATCCGTCAGTCGAGTGTTTGAAATAAATCCTTCTGTGAGATGATGGGGCTTCTCACACAGAATAAGGCACGCAACATATTTCATTGTATTCTAAGCAGTGATAATGGCCATGTCGATTAACATTACATTATAGATATACTTTATTACAATGAAACTTACAATACAGTAAGTCAGACTCAGATAAACCATATATTGTGGTAATTGTGTGTTTATTAATCATGCTGAATCAATGAAAGCAGTTAAATCTTCTGTTTACTGGTACGAGAAGAGAGCTGCCATATATTGTATTTGTTAATGAAAATAAACCTTTCAGACCTTGATGAGATTGTTCAGGTGTGTTTGATTAGGGTTGAAGCAAAACTAGGGCTGCAGCTCTCCAGGACCGACGTTCACCAGCCCTGCTTTAAATGTAAGTATTGGGTTTCGACTTTCTTGAATATTGTAAAGATATGAAAAAACTAAAAATAAAGTGGTTAAATGTTGACATATATCTTATTAAAATGCGATTTTATGTAGTTTATTGTGTTATTCATTATTATGTACATAAACGGACCAGGGTGAACATATTTGAACAGGTTTTCAACCCTGTTTAGTTTTATACAGCTGAATATAAAAGTCCACGTACAAACGTTACTGCCGCTCGTCAACGGTACCTGTCACAGTTGCTAGGCAACAAGAACATTCCTCCGTAGGCTAGACCGGTGTCCTGACATTTCATCCTACCCTTCAGACTGCCCTACACATAATTACTGTACTTCCGTTACTGTAAGGCTAGGTTTAGGGAATTAATAAAGCATAATCTAATGGGTAGTATTTTTTGTTACCTGCTGTTTCAACGAGAGGTAGCAAAATCTGACAGGATAGCAGAAATCGTCAGAACACCAGTCCGAGTCCTTCACACTACTCGGGTAGTTAGTTATTTACTTTGCAAAAATAAACAACTTCCAGAAGTACTACTTGTCTTTTATTTACAAGTTTCAACTTATGATACAAAAATAAAACAATACAGAGAAATTACTTTGCTTCATTTACAAATTATTTAAAATGACAAAAGTACAGAACTTCATTCATTTCATTTTTAATTTTCACAGCAGCCCCATTGTCTCCAGAACTGTTCCAAAAAAAGAGAAAAAGGAAAGACTCATGAACAATATTAAGACAGGACTGCAATCTTAAGATTATTTTATAGAGAATTTTATTATATTGCAAGTTACGTCCACAAATGTTTTAAGCAAACTTGATCCAGAAATAATCAGCCCTCAATTTAATAAATAAATAAATACAACAACTTTTGCCTCCGATACACATATTTAAGAAAGACCCCTGATTTTTAACACTATACCTCTAGCTATTTCAATAAATGAAAACACAATACTTACATTTATAAATGTATTTGTCAGTTGCCACAGAACTATTACCCACTATTTTGTTTGAAAAAAAAAAAAAAACTGTTGTCACCAGCACTCTATAGATCTTCCCACATAGTGACGTAGACGTTTATTTCCTTGTAAAAAAACATTATCTTCGTCTTTAGAATGCAGTTCCTTACAGGGGTGCAAAATGAATCTGCTCCCACCCTGATTGTAAAGCAAACCGTGATTGGCTACAGTGAGAATGTGCTATGATTGGTCAGCGAAGTGTGGCTGTTATCTGATTGGCTGGGTGGAGTCATGCAGTTGTAGATTGTCAGCATCTTAACGCTAAAAATGTTTCAAAATCTACAAATGCACAGCGAGTAATCCACAAATGCGATATTTGTTAATACGTTTAATTTTTTGTAAATCTCTTTACATTTATTTGTCGATCATAATCTATTTATTTGGAATAATGCAACAATTCTACCCCCGTGTGTGTGTGTGTGTGTGTGTGTGTGTGTGTGTGTGTGTGTGTGTGTGTGTGTGTGTGTGTGTGTGTGTCCATCTGTCGTCAGTGGTTCACGAGAGGCAGATGTTCAGTGGTTCATCAGTGGTTTCCAGGACTGAAGGAGGCTCATGAGTGTTTGAAGAGCTCTGTTTCCTCTCGTTCAAATGTGCAGCTGTGAACATGAGCACAGTGACTCACAGAGATTCACAACCAAACCTGATTTCAAACTAGAAACACACGCAAACAAAAGACAAAGATCACTTCATGAGCGTCAGTGGAGAGAGAGACAGATGATGATGATCACCATCATACAAGAGTTCATTTATACTCAGATCTCAAGTGTTTCCTTCTGTCTCTCCATGAGTATAGACACACACACTCACACACACACACTCACACACACACACACACACACACACACACACACACACACACACACACAAACAAACACACACACACGCACACACACACACTTTATCTAGTCAGTCTCAGAAACTTTTTAAACACGTATATCACCTTTGAATTATGGGACAGTTGGTAGGTGTCTATTAAATCATCTTTATTTATTACAGAAACTCTGATGTGTTCCTGCTGCACACGTCACATGGATCTTCACCACAATCAGACTAAAGTGGAGCGACTACACAATGGCATTTGACTGAATGAAGTAGAAACACGTTTACGAGTCTGTAAGTGTGTTTAACGCGTAATTGAGCTTCCATTTCATTTTCCAAACAGAGGGACGAGACAAAGTCATTTTCTGTGGCGTCTGACGGCGTCATACACGCTCAAACAACCATCTGCTCCCTTAGAAACACTTCCCATGATTCCACAGAGAGACAGAGAGAGAGATAACACTGAATGTGTGCTAGAAACACCAGTACTAAAGAGCCTGTCCTCCAACAAAAAACGACCATATAGGTCTTTTGTGCAAGCACCTTATAACGACCTATATTTACGTTTTAAAGTTAAGTGGCCTCTAGCGGGCGTAAAAATAATGACAGTATCGCGTTGCGTCTGTCGTCATGAAATGATGTATAACATCATTACCAATCAAAACGCACGTTTATTTAAATGCAGTGTGTGGACTTTTTACACCGATCTCACAGTAATTCGTACATATTTTACTAGGTGGCTTATTCGTTCGAATGACCACACCTAAACCCCACCCCTAAACCTAACCCTCACAGAAATCATGCTAAATTATGATTTATTGAGCATATACATTTTACGTGCACGTCTGTTCTCTGGGATCGAACCCATGATAGCATGATTGCATATCAAGGTATAACACAATAATCTACCAACTGAGCTACACGAAACGCAAATCACAGTGCAATAAAAGAGTTCAAAACATTAATATGAAAACAACCTTTTGCCGATAGGGGCGCAATTGTAGTATACGCTCTGATGGGTCGTATTTCAGGGATTTGGACAAACGACCTATACGAGCGTATTAGTTGGAGGACAGGTTGGTACTAAAATACAACACACAAAATCAAATGAATACCTCAGGAAACCTGATCAGTGGCACAGCAGAACATCTGCATTTACACACATACAGTATTCAGTGTCACGCATAATGAAGCCTGACCCAGAGATCTTCACTGAACACCATCTGACAAACAGCCATAATGAGTCTCATCAGCGAGAGATTCTGCTCGTCCACAGACAGAAACATCTACCCTTCATTCAATGACAATCAGCGTTTGAGGTGTGACCCAGAGATCTTCAAATGAGCGTTTGGGTTGAGAACTTCAGGTCAGTTGAAGAGTTAAAGTAGATGATAAACAGACTCTGGCCGGATGACATCCTTCGAGTCTGTCTGTCTTTGGGTTTAAGTGTTTGTGTTTTCTCATGCATCCACATCACTGACATTCACCATTCATGCAAACACTCACGTTTAATATTTCAGTAACGTTTATCTTAATTTATACATGTAACTATCATTTTCTGTGACATTATTCTTGTAATCCTGCAGATGTGTCTGCGATGAACATTTCAGCTCTTTAATGTTTCAGTGTGAGCGTCCAGCGATACGGGTCATTAAAAGAGCCCAGAAAATGACTGTAATCACCGCAGTCACGTCATTCAAACACATTCACAGGAATACATTACTATGGTGCCTGTGTGCGGTCAGAGACATGACAATAAAGTCTATAATAATAATAAAATAAATTAATTAATTAAAATAAACAAATCACTCCAAACTCACATGGTTCTCTGCAGAACACACACACATATTATTAAAAATCACTTATTTCCATTTACTGCATGCTGATCACTGCTCGAGTTTAGCTGCTGTTTATTAAAAGATTGCATATAATAAGACTGGGATATGAATCTGGATCTGTTTGTGCTAAAAAAAAAAAAAAAAAAAAAAAAAAAATCTTTCAGAAATAAAATGGGTTTCACAAGCATTTAAAGAAGTGCGTGAGATATTAAGAGCATGAGACGGTTTAAGCACTGTGCTTTCCGACTGACTCTCTCTCCTGTGTTTGATCAGGTGCTTTGATTGTCTCTCACCCACACTCTGAGTCAGTGACTGACTGAATGAATCACTCATAATCCAGCTCAAAACCATCAGAAACCTTCCACCGGACTCTGAGAGAATGAGAACTAAATGAGTCAGTTTCTGATCTGAGCTTTATTCAGGAAAACACAGCAGCTCTGCGAACAGCTGATCAAACGCTGCTGTTGTAGCGGCGTCCTCCTTACAGGAAACTAAACGAGTTCATGAACCGACAGACACACCGTGACACGCGTGTGGGAGGAAGTGACCTCAGAAACCACTGCTGCGCTTCCTGAGCAGAGATCGATAATACTGAGAAACTCCATCAATGATTCACTTCAGAGCACGGACACACGTACATTCAGCCAGTAACTCCAATAACATCATGATCTGGGTCTCACTGATTCAGAATAAACACAAGCAATCTGAGTGTGCATGAATCTAAAGACTTTGACTGCAGCAGAAATCCTGCTATCATTATGATGAAAAAAACATTAACAACACCTCCGTGCTCAGTTCATCTGCTGTTAACCGAACCTGTGGAGTTTATTTCTGACGTGTTCTCAGGCTAGCATGATCAGGACTGAAGCGTGTAAACAGTGACACACACACTGGGCTTCAAATCAATATTACTCAGAGAGTCTTATCAAAGACAGCAGCTCGACAGCCGCCGCGGGCGACACACGCCTCAAACGCTCTTCACGCCTCCAGATCTTTCTTCTGTAGAGACACACGCGGGAACCTTCAGAGCCATCATCTTCACCGATGCTTCTCTCACGCGCGTATTAAACCTGTGAAGAAAACACGGATATTCACCTGCCACGTCATCGACGAAAGCAACACCTGAATGACAGAAAAGATGATTCAAGAACAAAAACTAATGCATCTGGACGCACCGTTCGCTCCACTGGACTATAAAACACATGCTGACTTTCAGAAATCAAAACGTCCTTCCCTGTCCAAAAGAAGAAATGAAAGAAACTGAAGTACAAAAACATCTCATGATGATGATAAGAATCCCTCCTGCCTTCAGTGCCATGTGTGTGGAATATAAACGTGTGTTATGGATAATCTTAATGAACTTGATGAATGTGTGTGAGTGTGTGTGTGTGTGTGTATATGTGTGTGTGTGTGTGTGTGTGTGTGTGTGTGTGTGTGTGTGTGTATGTGTGTGTGTGTGTGTGTGTGTGTGTGTGTGTGTGTGTGTGTGTGAGGTGTGTGTGTGTAAGTGTGTGTGTGTGTGTGTGTGAGGAGAGTGTGTGTGTTTGTGTGTAAGGGAGTGTGTGTGTGTGTATGTGTGTGTGTGTGTGTGTGTGTGTGTGTGTGTGAGAGAGAGAGTATGTGTGTGTATGTGTGTGTGTGTGTGTGAGAGAGAGAGAGAGAGTAAGTGTGTGTATATGTGTGTGTGTGTGTGTGTGTGTGAGAGAGAGAGAGAGAGAGAGAGAGAGAGAGTGAGAGTAAGTGTGTGTGTGTGTGTGTGTGTGTGTGTGTGTGTGTGTGTGTGAGTTGTGTGTGTGTGAGAGAGAGAGAGAGAGAGAGTGTGTGTGTGTGTGTGTATGTGTGTGTGTGTGTGTGTGTGTGTGTGTGTGTGTGAGAGAGAGAGAGTGTGTGTGATTGTGGCAGCTGGTTTGCTGTAGTCACATGGTCTCTCTGCTCTTCTTCATGTGACTCATCATGTGTTTCTGAAGCTTCATTCTCTCTCTGGTCACACTGATGTGGAGATGAGACAGCAACGGGAGAAATACAGACACAAACCAAGACTGAGCAACCGCATCAGCACCATCACACAGACCGACCAGCAGTGCATTATGGGAAGATAAAACAGTTAAATACAATTAAATCCAGTCATAAAAGGGCAATGACTTCAAGGGGTCAATTATTATTTCTAATAATAATTATAATAATTCCCTGGGAATCGAACCCATGACCCTTTGCGCTGCTAACACAATGCTCTACCACTGAGCCACAGGAATATTCAATATACATATTTCTACAGGTCAGTAAGTATTTGTTAACTCGAGTTATTAAAGACACTGTCACACTCATCAAACCTCAACCCACAGATTCACAGCTGCTGGTTTATAAATGACAAACACACGACTAGACAAATGAAACATTAATACTAGTGGATTCAGATCTATGATCAAACCAGATGCTGGACTAACACAAAACACTAAGATCTTGACCACAAGATCCTGATCTTGACTAAGACCACAATGACCTGTTTCATCTGTATATCACACAAACCCATCGCATACAAAATGAGAAAAATTCTCTCTGGTCTGCTCTGGAGAATGTTCTGAACTAATCCATAATCTGGTTTAGTTGATCCACTCTAATCTGTGATAACTGCAAACTTTAATCTCATATCTACAGAGAACATCAGCCTTCCATTTTACGGCCAAGAGAGGAGGAAATATCCAAGATCCTCCAGCCGTCATGAGGTTTAATCCCGAATGTTCCAGAGGCAACGATCATTAGCTGGGATCGGGCAGATAAGGACCGCAGCCGATCGCCAGACCTGCAGTCAGACAAACAAACCAATCGCCCGTGACCAGAAGAAACAGCTTTTCTGCTCCCAGAAGCTCTGAATTACTGCAGAACAAACGGCAAAATGCTTAAAACTCATTCCAGGCGAATCAGAGTTCACGTACACGGTTAGGAAACACATGTGACAGGTTTCGGAGCAGAACGGGGTCATGGCGTTTCCGCCTCATCCATGTGCAGGGCTTTTCTCTTGTAAACGAGAGCCTCCTTCTCCACGGGCACCTGAGAGACGCTCGATCTCATCCATCTAACCCACCTTCTGAGCACATGGTCAGAGCCGCTAATTAGACCAACCCCTGAAAATAGGGCATCTAAGACCCAGCCAGGGCCAAAATCTAGGAGGGTCAACAATTAACCATCCGGCTTAAGCACGGCTGTCCGGGGAGGAACGACCGGCGGCTCCTCAACCACGCGTCCACTCATAATAACAGCAGGTTATCTAACGCTTTACCCTACACATTTATCACTGCCAGTTTCCACATCCACACATCTCTCACATTATTCACAGTCTGGTCATCTATAACAGAGCAGGACCTGAAGGATTGTGGCTATTTATTGAGCATAATTCTACTCATTCTCATGGGTTCTGCACTTGTAACGTGATGACAGATGACGGATGATTGAATGTATTGCCAATTTAAACTTAAGTGACTTTAAACCATTCAAGTGCAAAAAGAGTGAAAATACAGAACTCGTGCGCTCCCTTATAGACTGTTTTCTGTGCACACACACCCTAAAGTTAGAAGCTGCTGCCTCTGAAACAGCGCGCAACGAGTTATATGTTGTGCATTATTGTGCGGAAATAGTCAAATACCCACAAAATTATGTCAAAATGCCTGTCTTGGTGAGTATTCACGTAAACACAGTCGGTATGTAAGCTATTAAGTGAATGTAATTGAGATGCGTGCATGAGGTCTTAAAGAGACAGCAGCCCAAATAAATGTGCATCTTGTTATTGTTTTTGTTTGTGCTATTGCATGTCATTTATTTATATGTTCTTATTTCATTACTTACTGTATACTTGTCTTTTTTTAGTTAAAATGAACTGAATTCTTTGTTTGAGTTTGAGTGCATGTGGTCCATGGGAAACAGTCCTGCCACCACAGTCTCTTCCACAAATCATCTCATTATCTCCTTTACTCGCCCTCGTGGTAATCTGAAGATGTTTTTGAAGAACGTCGGGAACCAAACAACACTGAACCCCACTGACCTTCATTATATGGACTAATAATAAATAAATAAACCTTTATTTCTAAAGTGCTTTACAGATTGTTTCAAAGCATCTTTACAGTGTTGAACAGGAAAACATTGATTCAGTGATGCAAACAAAGCATCTGCTTGAGCCACAGTGAAACAGTGAATTATTACAATTATTATAATGCACTTCATTTATTTTCATAAATGTGCAGATAAAACTCTCTGTAGTTTTGTATTTTAATTTAGTAAAGGTGCTTTGGATAAAAACATCAGCCAATTGAATAAATGCAAATGTAATGAAACTCTTTTTAAAGATGATCAGACTGTTTTAAGTAAAGCTAAATTAACAAGCTGATTAACAAAATGGCCTTTTTGTAATCCAGGTCAGAATCTGACGAGTTCTTGCAGGTTTAGTTCATTAATAGATAATCAGTCATGATCACTCATCTATAACGGTCAAAGATGAGCTGACTCTTCAAACACCAGAGGTCTGCATACTAATCACCGCACAAGCGGTCAGCACTAGCCTTCTGACATTTGCAGGAATGACAGACACCTAATCAGTTTTTCAGTGTTTGTGTTCGTCTCGCTCTCTGCATGTATCTCATAGTTCATTATTCATGTAGCAGATGCTTACAGTGCCTGACTGACCGGAGCTGTGGACCAGATCTCTAGAGTCTCCAGCGTCTCACATCAAGGCCTCTCTGCTTTACTGACCCACACAACACCAGCAAATGTCAGCTGCTTCAATCAGAAAAAAACTGCTTCTGTCCACAAGGTTCTGAAACAATTATTTCTAGTCTCCCTCTTTGCAGAAGCTGCACAGACTCAGAGACTGAGAAGAGTTCAGTCTGAAGTCATGATGTGCTGCTGGAGAAGAGCGCCAGGACAAAGACATACACTTCTGACATCATTTACTCTCACTTTCCAAACACTTTAACCAGTCAATCACTATTGCCTCGTTTGCAGACCGCTGTTCAGATTTTAGTCTACACTATATAGGGTGAAAATTATTATTGTCCTCTTTTAATCTGTTTGAAACATTTGTTTCCTTCATACAGTTTTATTGTTATTGTTTTACTGTATTTAAATGTTCTTTTTGTTATTTGGGAAAAGTTGTTCAAATTGTCATTAAGGGGAAAAGGCTTAATGTTTTTATAACACAATTCAATACCACGATAAAGGTTTAAATTATTGTAATATGAAAATTGATATGCTTGAAAATGATATTGAATGGTGCTGAAGCTTCTGCTGCTCAGACGATAATGCAGATTTCTAACTTCGGCTATTATCAGATTTGTGTAAATCAAGCTGAAAACACTCTCTGGGAACATCCATGAGGCTCCTGCCAATGAAGCGTGTTCTGCCATCATCATCAGCTCACGCACACACGCATCTCCTCTGTTGCCATAGCAACGTGCCTCCCGAGGCATGTTGGGTAGAGAGGGGTAATCCATCAGCAGCGTCCTGATAGATGGAAAACATCCAGATACCTGCGCCTTATCCCCAAACACACACCTGAGGGAAGCACAGCGCCATCAATTACGCAGACAAATCCAGCCTGCGGGGGAATTATGGGTAAATACATCTGGCCCTCGACGGACGCGAGCGGAGTTTGGTCTCGCATCGTATCTGTCAGACACCGGAGGGACCTCATCGGGAGGGTTTGACCTTCAGCATACGGCATGAGAACCAGTCTACATGCTGAACTTCACACGACAGAGCGGCTTTAAAACCACACTGAGCCATTCGACTGCATTCGCTCCATTTCAACTGACTCAAAAATAAAAATCAAACCAACTCATAAGAAGAAAAGAAACAAGGAGGAAGAGTAAATCTCATTTCGCAGCAAATCAAAGCCCCCAGAAGTCGCCAAAACCGCAGTCCAATCTGAGAACAGCCTCGCTGCCGCCGACACCAATCCTCAACATCACACACCTTCTTAAACTGTTAATAATCAGCCGCTTACCTTCCACCGCGTACTCTTCTGTTCCCGGACAGCACCGAGGAGAGAAAGAGAGAGAAAGATTGGATTAGTGCCATGCTTCACAGTCACACATCTGACAATCAGACACATGAATCTTTCAGTGGAGAACTGATCAGATCAAAGCCAGCGAGCAAGAGAAGATGAAATGTCAGGCAGGTTCATTTAAAATGTGAGACGCCCCGCTGAGAAACATTAGAAAAGCAGTGTAAGACAATAGCAGATATGAGTTTCACATTCACACGGGTCAAACGCTCGTCCTGCCGCAGCTCATTAGAGGCGCTCCGCTCGCTCTCGCACCAGATTCATCAGTGTCTAGTTGTGATATTGACCTGAGAGACGCTTAACAGCTCAGCTGAATTAGGTTAATTACTGCAAAACTGTTGGTAAGAAAGTTCCGGAGAACACGACTTCAACACAGCCAACATGAGCCGAATCCGCTCACAGTGAATCTGGATACGTTCACACGTCCAGCCTGAGTGATGAGGCCCACTGACATGAGCTTAGGGACCATCTGTTTGACTGACCAGCTGACCAACGGCTCACACTGTATCTGCCACTGACTGTAGTTTATGTTAACACTGTTCTCAATTCATCCGCCTCCATTTCAACACATTTCCAGTGGTGCAGAAACTAAACATTACAAATCTCATTTTAGTGAAAATGATGAAAACAAATGTAAATGCCAGTAAGGGATGATGAACAGTGTGAAATATTAAATGAAATATCTGAATCACTGATCAGAAAGAGGATTATTGGCTTAAAGGAACAGTTCACCAAAAATGATCATTCTGCCATCGTTTACTGGCCCTCATGTGACTCCAAGCCAGTATGACTTCCTTTCTTCTGAAAAAAAAGAAGAAAAAAAAACACTGGGACCCAAACATCATCGGATCCATTAACTCGCATTATATGGACAAAAATAGACATCTCTCAAAATGTTTTCTTTTGTGTTCCACTGAGGACAGCAAGTTTAAGTTTATTTTTATCTTTAGTGAACTATCCTTTACAGTCTTTACTGAGCAGAGTCTTTAGATGAAGGAAACACACGGAGATCTGAGCAGATCTAGACGAGCGTTTGTGAAGCGTTCAGCGCCTGTGTGAGTGTGAAGGTCACGACTACAGACTAACGAAATGAGTGCTCAAAACATACTTCATTGGCAGTCCAAAGACACACACACACTCACTCTCTTTCTCACACACACACAGTTTCAGCTTTGGTGACTCTATGAGAGAGTGTGTTCATTTATCAGCAGTCTATTCTTTACTGTACGAGATTTTCTGGCCATCAGCAGGTCATGAAGTCTCTGCTCCCTCATTATATTTGGGCTTTGTGTATATTTTTAGATGTGCCCTAAAATCAGAGAAGAACAACCTTCTGATGACCCAGAATCTGCTGATGGCGGTCATTCTGAGGTCAGAGATCTGTGGATCGTGAGTCCTGATGGACAGACAATGTGATATGATACACAGTGTCAGGTTTAGATGTACAAGCTGTCATGTTATGCATCATCTGGCTGCTTTCATCACAGGTGGGAAATAAACACAAGCTCTTTTTTGTTTTTAAGATAGTCCACACAAAATGATCTTTCTGTCTTCATTTACTCAAGCATTAATTTGTCTCAAGCCTGTGAGTTTCTTTCTCCTGTTATATGTTTTCCAGCGGAGGGAAAGCTCTGGAGAGCGGTCGAGTGTGATTTACATGTTCAGATCACGCTCGTGAACGCTGCTGTTAATTGCCTGCGGTGATGAGGTTCTCTGAAGACACGCGTTTAAGTTTCTCTGGAGATGCCGTCAATCTCTGGAGTGTCCAACTGTCCCCGACTGAATTCACCGGGAGAATATAAATGAGAAAATACTCTCATATAACATCTTAATGTGATCTGAAGCAGAGGTGAGCGCTGTTTGCTGGCCTGTAGAGCTCAGATTAATGTTTCAAAGTTGTAAATAAAGGTTATTAGAGTACATTGTGCAAGAAAATACTTTTCTAGTCTTTCTACTTCAAAAACTGCCTTTTTATAATTTTGTACTGTTCTCTGAGGTCCTCTTATAATGTTATCAAGATTATTACATCATAATTGAGAAGTAATAGTCTGTTTTCTGTCTTTCTGTTTTGACCCTCATCAGAGCACTCTGTCTGAATAGATTTGGAGGATTGTCTACGTGTGTGTGTGTGTGTGTGACAGCTACAGCCTTCACAGATGGACGCTGCTGTGATTTAGGATAAAAACCATAAATACTCGGTACATATATAAAGATCTGTAATAACAGACAAAGCAATAGTGAGCATGTAATAAAAGTTGCTCACACTCGTGTGGTGTGACGTATTCGTTTTCTTTCATCTTAAAAAGGGATTTGTGGAGAGAGAGAAACATCAGCTTGTTCTTCTGTGTTTTCTCAAAGGTTCTTCCAGGTCGGATCCGTCCAGATGATAATCGGTCCGTGGTGTGAGTGTCCAGCGATTATTGATGAGACGTGAGAGTTGTGATGTAGATGTAGACAGGAGCCAAACCATACAAGCTCTTATAGACAAACAATAGGACCTGAAGCTGTTTCCTGTATGAGAGGAAGCTGGTGAAGAGAATCAGCACAGGAGAAGCTCAATCACATTACCACTGAAGACGTGAGACAGAGGATTGTGTAACTCCCAAATAAAGTGCACTGTGGTAATCAAGTCTTGATGAAATAAAAATGTGTTACAGCCTCCAATTCATTAAAAGTAAAAAACACAAAAAATAATCTCCCAATCCTTCTGAGTTGATAAAAACAGCCTTTGACCACAGGATTAATATAAGGGCTGAAACGAAAAGGACTCTCTTGAGATCAGTCAGTCCTGGAGCTTCATAAACGCTTAGATGTAAACTTCACAAGTGTTAAAGTCAATCATCTGTCTGAGTTGGGTCCTCCTGAAGTGAGGTTTGTTCAGGTTCTTGTCATGTTTCCAGTGGAGAATCCACACTGAGCTCTAAACACTCTCACGGCCGCCATCATGAAATCTTAATAGCGGGAGGGAGGGAGACAGATTTATGAAAATGAATAATTCACCAGTGTTTTCTCTTCTTCCTGTGAAAGCTCTGAGGACTGAATATTTAGAGATTTTCAGCTTATTTACTCTCACATGCTTTTCAGATGCACTGCTGTGTGTTCAACAGTGACTGTACTGTATGTGGAGTACTGTACACTGTCTGCTAAATTAAGAATCTCATTAAGAGCTTGTTATGATTTGAGATCGTAAAGCTTTGTTAGAGGCATGTGATTATTAGATGCACGTCAGTGACGTTACTCGGTTGTGATCATTTGCTTCAGCTGATGTCATCAGTCATTGTTTTTCTCTCACTGAACATCCTCTTTCCTTTAGTAACGTCAGATACGGCGAGTTCAGTTAGCTCTCTACTAGTTTACCTGTGTTAACTAAGTCATCACACAGTGTGTGAGTGTGTGTGTGCGTGTGTGAGTGTGTGTGTGTGTGTGTGTGTGTGTGTGTGTGTGTGTGTGTGTGTGTGTGTGTGTGTGTGTGTGTGTGTGTGTGTGTGTGTGTGTGTGTGTGTGTGTGTGTGTGTGTGTGTGTGTGTGTGTGCGCGTGTGATTGTGGGTGTGAGTGGGGGGGGGGATTGGCTCGGTCTCACTCCGGACTCCAGGTCAGAGTCTCCTCACAGTGGTTCTGATGGCACTGAGGGAATGACTGACCTGCATCACTCCATCATCTGTCCTCATTCCCCCGTCGGCCATCACTGCTCACACACAGCACAGGTGTCATGACATGGAAAATCTAAATGTCCCTAACTTAACTCACATCATACAGTGTTCGACAACAGCAGGCGATCGCTGAGGCTGCACTGGTTCAGTATAATAGCACTCATACAGCTCTATTACAGCGAGCACATTCGGTCGAGTGAAGTTCACCGATCACAGCAGTGCACGTTTACTTGTGTTTGTAAGGGTGGTTTCCCTGTAGGATTGCCGAAACACTAAAGAAACACCATCAGCACGATGGTATGATACTGTACATTCCTTGTCTTTTCCCACCCACTGCCACTTATACCAACAATGGGAATAAGCGCAGTTAGAATAGCAAAATATGTAGGAGAGCGTTGCTATTGTGATTATATTGTACTGAAATAGACTGAACTTAAATGTTAATGTTGAATCAAGTTAGCTCATAATTTATAAGTTAAAATGGTTTAATAACAATATTTCATTAGGGTTACACTTGAATTGATTACAAAAAATGGATGAGGGATGGTAAAACATAAACAGTTAAATGAAGCCAGCATGTATGTTACCTGAGAGAGAGAGAGAGAGAGAGCGAGAGATGGCTGCCCCCAGAGCAGAGATCTAGTCAGTAAAGCCGGTTCCCTGATTAGCGTTAAATCGCCATCACCTGCATTCAAATGGAGCGGCATTTAATAGACAGAGCCGTAGATCACTGACAAGCTACGCATTAGATTCAATAGATTCAAAAGATGAATCGCCTTCGATAATGAACGCAATATTGCGTAGCTTTTCAGCATCATTACTCCAGTCTTCAGTAATTTATTTCTGTGATGTGCAGCTGCATTTTCAGCATCATTACTCCAGTCTTCAGTGTCACATGATCTTCAGAAATCATTCTAATATGATGATTTACTGCTCATGAAACATTTCTGATTATTATCAATGTTGAACACAGTTGTGCTGCACAATATCTTTGTGAAAACTATGATACACTGAGTTTGGGTTAAAAAATGCAATTTTTCATCACAGGAATAAATTACATTTTACAATATATTACAATAAAAATCACTTACTTTAAATTGTAATAGTTCACTGTTTTTACTTTATTTTTGATCAAATAAATGCAGCCCTGGTGAGCAGAAGATACTTTTTTGACCACCAGTGTATAATATATACATACAAAGATCTGAAATACAGAGAAATGTTGTCTTAATGCAGAGAATATGAGTCTGAGCACTGCGTTCTACATTTGTACAAAATTACTGTCAAGCTTCATGTGAATTCAACTCAACCTGACAAAATAATGAAACAGGAGTCCAGACACCACTAATCAAACCCTGAGCGTCGTCTGTCGATTACAGAACAAGCGGTGAAAAGCTCGAGAGGATCCAGACCTTCACTGCTTCAGAGAACATCAGTGTTATTACTCTCCGTGAACAACAGGAGCACAAACTCCATTCATTCTAAACTGCTGTAGAAATGCTGAAACCAGTCAGGAGCTCTGGCTTGTTTTACAGGAAAATATATCAACATCCTCAGTAGATATAAAGATTTCATACAGGGTTCTTGAACACATTAAGCAAACACCAAATATTATTATCCACACTATTTCTGTATTATCCCATTACCATGATGCAAACACACACTTAATTAAGAGCATGCGTTTATATTCTCAACTGCTTCACTGCTAAACTGCTAAAGACTTCCTCATGTTCAGCTCAGATTGTCCAGCGTGGATCCGTCCTTTCTTCACGCTGCTGCTCGTGTCACGGTGAGCACATCTAATGCTCTCAGACAGTCGTGTCAAAGCCGACGCAGTGACAGTCTGACAGGCGAGAGAACAGTGACCTCTGCACGCGCTTCAGAATAAAGGTCCTGACACGATCTGCTCATCCAAACACAGGACCGCTGCTCTGGAGATCAACAGAGCTCTTCAGATCAGATGCTTCACACTGAAATATAACTTCTTTAAACATTATTAAACACTCATTGTTTTTCTGCATTCAGAAGAAGAAAACAACTGCAGCATACAAGTAGGGTGAGGAAATAATGACAGGAGGTTCATGTTGAGGATGATCTGATCCTTTAAATCGGCTCCAAAAAGACATTAAACTCTCAAAGGCTTTTTTTGCACGAGCAGAACATCAGGAAACTAACGAGCAAACATCTACAGGACGCTTCATCTGGAAAACACTCCACTGTGGTCCAGGTGACTGTGTTATTCTGCTCCACAATTCAAACGGATGATTCGATTTCCTCTCATCTAGCTATTTTAGCTCAAATGAAAAATGAATTTATGCAATCATGAAGAGATTGATTTTTATGTAACTCTGAAATCCAATCAGTTTTTCCCCAGAGACTGAGAAATCAGCGTCTGCTCTGTAGGAGTCTGATGCTCTAATATCCTTATGAAACAGGACACTGCTGTATTTATAATGTCCAACAGCAGCCCTTACACAACACACACACACACAGCAGAGGGAAAGACGCTCATTCTGAGGTTTTGAAACTCTTTTCAGACAGATGTGGGCTTGTGTCTCCTGTAGGAACATCTGGGAGGTAATTATAGAGCGCAGATGTAATTGCAGAGGTTTATCGAAGAATGCGAGTCTGGCGTAATGCTGGAGCGTCACCATGGAAACACGGCTAAAAGCCTCGAACTGACGCTCACGTGGCACTCCTAGACCATTATTAGCTGTGAATAATGGACTAATTACTGCTGATGTTTGTGCCCGCTGGCCGTCTGCAGGAACAAACCGTGAGCTGGAAATCTGGACGAAGAGCGTTTGGCTCACGTGAATCTGTACGTTTGTGTAGCGCTGCATCACCGCGCTCCTTCCCATCAATCAACGTCCGCTCGGCTCTCATCTGCAGCGTCTCGGAGTCAAAACATGTAACCCCGCCTCCTGCTGTGATTGACATGTGTCTTCACCAACAGTGACAAACGCCTTTGGCAGCCTTTCAGCTTCTGCCCCAAACAGCCGAGGCGCTCAAACAATCTGCCTGTGTTTGTTTGGAAAGCTTGAGATCTCGGTTTCTCTCAGCTGTAAATAATACAAATCACATATCACTCTCATCCCATCCCAGAAAACCTTTCTACAGATCGCAGCTCAACACAGGCCAAATCTAATCTAATCCATCAATGCTGAAAACAGTCGTGCTGCCCAATATTTGTGTGGAAACTGTGATACATTTTATTTTTCAGGATTCACAGATGAATAGAAAGTTCAAAAGAACAGCATTTATCTGAAATAGAAATTTACTGTAACATTATACATAATAAACATTATAAATCTTTACATACACTTTTGATCTATTTAATGCGTCCTTGATGAACAAAAGCAGCATTTTTTAGCAGTTTATCACAGTTTCCACAAAAATATTGAGCAGCACAACTGTGTTCAACATTGATAATAATCAGAAATGTTTCTTAAGCAGCAAATCATCATATTAGAATGATTTCTGAAGATCATGTGACACTGAAGACTGGAGTAATGATGCTGAAAATACAGCTGCACATCACAGAAATACATTACACTTTAACAGAGATTCACACAGAAAACAGCTGCTTTACATTAGAATAATATATATATATATATATATATATATATATAAAATACTGTATTTTTATCAAATAAATACAGCCTTGGTTAGCAGAAGAGACTTCTTTTTAAATATTATTAGAAATAGCATTCTCTTTTCATAAATACCATTTAATTAGATTACTATCCTACATTCAGTTTATTGGGTAAACTATAAATGAATAATACATAACAGGACCTGAAGAGAAAATCATCAGTCATTTACTGATCGTGCAGCAGGGTTGAAGGGAAGTGTGAAACACTCGTCCTGGTGTCAGGCCGCTCAGACAGATCAATGATGTGGAAGTGTTTCATTCTTACAGTGACTCTGAACAGTACAGTAAGTCTGGACATGAAAACAATGCAGCAAGGTCAGTGAGTCGGGCAGATGTTGTCCTGTTCGCGTCTCTCACTGACGGCAGCAACTTTCAGCATCTGCACCGGAGCTGATTTCACAGTCTGATCGATATACATAAACACATCTTTATCTGCTGGCCTCGACTGGCAGGATCTTCAAGGGTGAGCCGTGACTTTGGTCCTCACATGAACACAGAAAGCCTGAAAGATGAGACGCAGTGAGGAGCAGCTGACAGTTCATCAATGCTGCTCGTATATTAGTATCGACAGCAGCAGCCGGTGCGGGAGGGGCGGGGCTTATCGCAACAGACCAATCAGACAGAGCAGGGCAGAGCTTTATCTCCTAGATATGACATCAGACGACCTGACTGGACGCAGGTAAAGAATCAACTAAAATAGCTTCACATAGCACTAGATATGACTGTGTTTTATCTTTAAGAACAACGATGAAAATCAACTGCATTTCAAACTGAAAGCACAGACTGGCACAGGAATATTTCTACATTAAATCTAATCAGATCCATCATCTTTCCAGCCTGGATTACTGCTCAGGACACACACTGAAACACCTTCGCTGCTCCTCACCCGACCCGACCCTCCTGAACTCACTCACATGAAGACTCGTCCTCTGAAATAAACTCTACATTTACTTTAACAAGCATCTGCTAAATCAGTAGACGTCGATGCAGTGAAAATCTTTTAAACCTGGATAGTTCCGGGGTTTGAAATATCAAAAACATTATGTCACAAAATGAAGAGATTGTTCGGATTGTGCTCTATTTCTAGATCTATTTCTTAATCGAATGTAAGTAAACGAGTGCTACTGATCATGTGACTCTTTGTGCTGAAGCTGAAGATGCTCTTGATCAGGGGCCACCAGTAGCTCGCCAAGACGTCTTTTTCATCCAATCAGATTGAGCTAATATAGGTCTGTACCACACCCCCTCCACGGCAATTGAGGTTATTTTTTTAATAATGCAGTATTAGCTGGAAAACTTTGTTTACATCAGGATGAATAAAGACATCATTCATGCAAAGAATGGGAAAAAAATACTATTTTCATGAGGAATGGGAGAGAGCATTTTTCTTTACAAATGTAGGCAAAAGATGTGTTCTGTGTGAAAACATGACGAAAGGCAGATTGCTGAGAGTAACTGTATGAATTAATGAATTGTATGCATGCATAAGGGGAACCGACTGTCTTCAGTAAGGTTTCGATGGCATTTACTTTTCAGCTTCCCTCAGAGTAATGCGTAATAGAGCAGTGCTGCTGTTTTGTTGTAAATTTTAACCGGTACATAGAAAATTGGCTGCCTTGTTATTCAAAGTGTTGGGATTTTTAGAATGCATATTAGCTTATGTAGAACAAATTTATGGAACAGAAAAAATGTCATTTATTATTCTGACTCATCCTTTTCATAAAAAAAAAATAAAATAAAAAAAAATAAAAAAATAAATAATTAATAAAATGATTTAAAGGCTGAAATGTGAGGTCTTTCATTTTATGAAACATGTTTTGGTAACACTTTACAATAAGGTTCCATTAGTTAATGTTAGTTAATGAAAATACAGTCGTTCTTTATTAGTTCACGTTAATTCACAGTGCATTATCTAATGTTATCAAGCACAACATTTGATTTTAATAATGCATTGGTATGATTAAATTAACATTAGCTAAGATTAAGAAATGCTGTAGAAGTATTCTTCATACTTAGTTCATGTTAACTAAAGTTAACTAATGAACCTTATTGTAAAGTGTTACCCATGTTTTGAATAGTTTTTGTTCATTTCAAATCCAGCCATTGTTTTAAAGTTTTTATTTCAGTGTGAAAAAAAGAAAGCGCATAGTGCTGCTAATTTTATTTGTTTGTTCAACATAAAACTTGGTGAGATTATTTCAGTGTGTATTAGTACCTTTTTTTTTCTTTTTCTTTTTTTTTTACGTTTCCAGCACATTTGAACAGTTTGAATTGCTACATTACATGAATGAAATTACAATTACATGAAAGAAATTAGGTAGAGAGCCCTGCTCTGGATCGTCTCAGATGCTGCTGGATGATGATCATCAGGTGCAGTTCATGTAGAGACACAAACGCCATGCACATTAATAGTGTTTAATAATTATTTAAATAATAATAAAATACAATTCTAATAAAACAGAACAGAATTCAGTCTGATTAAACACACAAGCCTTAATCTTGTGTGCTTGACAACAATGTTTTTATATTTTTTATTCTTTACTCCTCTGCTTCTCCCTACCAAACTGGATTCAGTTTTTTCTGATTTAATCCCGATTTGCATGTCAAAACTGCACAATTATTGTGGTGACCTCAAATAACTGTGA
Source organism: Cyprinus carpio (assembly GCF_018340385.1). Taxonomy (NCBI): domain Eukaryota; kingdom Metazoa; phylum Chordata; class Actinopteri; order Cypriniformes; family Cyprinidae; genus Cyprinus; species Cyprinus carpio. The sequence goes on along the minus strand of NC_056578.1, from coordinate 3,627,314 downwards.
TTAGATCAAGTAAGCAGGATCAGATGTCTAATCAATAAATGTGATGGGCCTAATATGAAACTTTACTAAATTAGGAAAAAAGCAAATAGAAATGTTAACTGGTGACGAGTGAATGCAGACTGCACATCAGCTGCCGCTCTGTTCACTGGATTCACGCTGTCTGTGTCACTGCAGCACTTGTGTTTTCTGAGCTCACGGACAATACAAATGAACACAGCAATTCTGACTCTCTATCTCCTACATGTTTAGATAAAGCGTCCGTTCGCTAACGGTCCTCATTCTAACCCTTATTAAATTCTGGCCAGCACAGCTGCATTTCTCGGTTAATCACGCTGCCAAACACAGCAGGCCTCTCTCCTCCTAAACGCTTCACATCGCCAGCAGCAAACAGACTCATCTCAGCTCAATGAGACGTGCCGAGAAACGCTAATGAAGAGAGAAAAACAAGAACGCAGCACCTCGTCTCTGTAACCTTTACCGCACTGTCATTATGTGTTTACTCACAAACACCTCTCATGTCTGTCTGTCTGCTTCAAACCACAGCCATGCTAACACTGCTCACGCTGCACCTCCTGACCGCCGCCTAAAAGATACGCCAGCGACACGTGAGCTAAACATCCGCGCAACTATATCATCCGAGTAGCTGCAGAGCCGAGTGTATAAATAGAGGCGGAGAGGATTATGGGACATTTCACTTTTGAATATGACTCACTCATCGACGACGCTGTCATTCTAGCCAAATTACCAAAATAGATGCTCTGTGAACACCATGAGAATATCTGACTGTCAGAAACTTGTGCAGGATGTTCTCGCTGTCTGAACGTCTGGGAGGAACAACACAATGGGGGAGAATCCATTAATGCAGATATCAGCGCATGATCGGCGTCAGAGAGCTCCGCCTAACAGCACCGAAATGTCAGAATGTCATTATGTTCTCCTAATGTTGCTCACATCCTCCAGCTAAAGATGGTCAACGTCAATTTAACCTCACAAGACCTGCCTGCTTTTCACAACTAGGATTAGACTGAAATTGATTTGTTTTTATACATTTTTAAATTTTTTTTTATGGCCGTTGCATATAATTAAGGAATGCCAGTTATAGGCCGATATACCAGCCTCGGTGATATATCGGTCGAGCACTACTCAGAATCTGTTCACACAGCACACCAATAAACCCTGTGCAGCGGTACAGAATTGAGAGCCAGAGACTGAGGAAGACTTACACTCTGTTGTGGATGAGCTTTTTTTGCGTTAGGATTGAACCCAAGCGAGCACAAAAACACACTTTCTTTATTCAGTCACTGTTTCTCACAGATGAAAGACGCATGAATTATACGCTCGCTCTGGCCAGTGAATATGGATTGAGAGCTGAAGCTGTCTCATGTCTTAATGTTTTATTGGTTTTTAACGGTCCAATATTACACACCACAATCTCTGAACACGCAGCCACAGTTACACAGGTTCAAAGCGCCGCTGCTCCACGTTATATTCTGAGCATCTTCACCTCAAACACATCTCAAAGAGCTAACGATCCAAAGGCTTCTGCTTCAATCATTCAAATTAGCTTGTAGACAAATATAAATTGTGCCTATGTACTGTATGTGTCTCATTTTAGTGAAGGGTTACAGCAGGGGTCAGCAACCTTTTCGGTATGACGTGCCATTTTTAATTTTTCTGGTTAACCTCTGTGCCACTGGCCATCTCAGTCATTTTGACATTGACAAGCACTGTTAGACTGCTGAGGCTTTGATCTGAAGTGCCTAGTATGTGCAGCGGTCACGTGTGCATCCGTAGACTAGCACAAGTTAATTCTAACACTTTAATAGTATTACTCCTAACAGGCTGTGTGACTATGAGAAGTTATTACCTCAAAATGTACGTCAGTATGCACTTTTCCCTATTGCTCGTGTGCCAGCGATTATCCCTCTGCGTGCCATAGGTTGCCGACCCCTGGGTTAGAGGAACAGAACTAGCTGAAAATGTGCACACCCTCAGGCCATCAAAGGTGTAGATGAGTTTGTTTCTTCATCAGATCTGGACAAATGTAGTATCATTTTCCACAGTCCATAATAACACTTCCTCCAGTGAAAAAGTGCATCTCCTGTTGTCTCTCACATATTTGTTTAGAGCTGTTTAAACTGCTTGATCTGTGCAGATTTCTCTCCTGATTCACACCAGAACACTTTTTCACTGGAGGAAGTGTTATTATGGATTATAGACTCTATGTATTTGAGTTAAAAACGTCTTAATGCTGGATGTGTTTCATCTTTTGTCTTCTCCAGATGTTAAGTGATGGACTTGAGTGCTGTGGATTACTTGTGGATTATTGTGATGTTTTTATCAGCTGTTTGGACTCTCATTCTGACGGCACCCATTCACTGCAGAGCATCCATTGATGAGACACTGATGCAGTGCTACATATCTGTCTATCTGTCTGTCTATCTATCTAGATGTATAGATCATATATATTATTGTTCTGATGAGCGGTGTAATCCCGTGTTTGGTCGGTCAGGTCAGGTGTTGTAATCTGCAGGTAAACTCTGCCGGTCATCTCTCTCTCTCTGTCTCTCTCTGCTCTGAACAGATTACAGCGTTCAGGATCAAGCAGGGCTAATTGGACTTGTCCAGCTCAGCTCCGTCAGTCGTGAGGTGCAGACGCTTTCCACGGATTACAGACGGAATGGGACGACGTGTGCGGGCAATATATGAGAGACTAACTCAACGGCCAAACACTTGTCACTGGATTCAGTGCATCTGTGCAGAACGACTGATGTGATCTCAAGCTCTTCTGCTGCTGATCCATTAATCCAGGGGCTTGTGTTTTTAAACATCTTCTGTGAACTCAACCATTGTCAAGTGCTAAACAGATCTGTGGCAAAATAAACACTGAACTGCAGCAGTCAAACAAAAAGAAACTTGAAGACAGAGACACAGAGACACAGAGAGAGAGAGAGAGAGAGAGAGAGAAACAGAGAGACAGACAGACAGACGCCTTGAACTCTGTACAGCACAGCTCTTAAATCTCATCTACAAACCTTAATCTAGTCAGAGTGAATTATACATGACTGGAACATGGTATTAAAACATAGACAATCATCACTCACAACATCAATAATGCAGCGGCTACAAGAACATTCTGAATCAGAAACATCTCCCAGAGAGATCCTTCTCACTCACACACACACACACACACACACACACACACACACACACACACACACACACACACACACACACACTCCTACACACACAGTAAAGACCCCTCACACCCAGAACCAGCACCAGAACAGCCAGACACAAGAACAGTTTTTTTTCACACAGGCTCTATTCAACCTGAACAATTAATCTTCATAATTATACATCGTCCATCACAACTAACAGAGTTATCTGACATATTTATATTAAACTGCACACTTTGTAAATAACATATCTGCACACTAATAATATACATGTATGTTATCTAAACAATTTTTTCCCCTATACTTCTATTTCTGTATATATAGTACATTATTTAATGTTTTGTTTTTCTTTTTTTATATATAAATATTAGTGTTATATTACATCCCTACTGTGTTATTCCTATGTATGTCTGCACTATGTTTGTACTTTCTTCTACACTGGAAGCTTCTGTCGTCAAGTCAGATTCCTTGTGTGTGTAAACATACTTGGTAATAAAGCTCTTCTGATTCTGTTCTTTTTTGTATGTTTGCTATGTATTAAATACTTAGTTGTTTTTTTAACTGAATATAAACCCTAACAGAGCACGCAGATCATTAGGATCGAGTCAGTTAGAAATACCAAGGGTTCACACAAAACAAGGGGAATCTTCTTTTAGTTATTATCCCACCGGCAGTTGGAACCAGCTTCCAGAAGAGATCAGATGTGCTAAAACAGTAGTCTCATTTAAATGCAGACTCAAAACTCATCTTTTTAGCTGTGCATTTATTGAAGGAGCACTGTGCGATGTCCGAACTGATTGCACTGTATTTTATGTATAATCATTTTCTATTCTTAACTGTTTTAAACTAATTTTAAACCTCTTAAATCAATTTTTAATTCATTTTCAAAGTTTTTAATTTCCTTGCTTTATTGTTGTGATTATTTATTATTATTATTATTTATTTTTTCTTTTATGTAAGGCACTTTGAATTACCATTGTCTATGAAATGTGCTATATAAATAAACTTGCCTTGCCAAAAATGAAAATTCTGTCATTAATTACTCACCATCATGTTGTTCCAAACCCGTAAGACCTTCATTCATCTTCGGAACACAAATGAAGATATTTTGGATGAGATCTGAGAGCTTTCTGACCCTGAAGGTAACTACCACGTTCAAGGCCCAGAAAAGTACCAAGAACATCAACAAAATTCCTTTAGTGGGATTTCTGATTGCTTGTTCATATGATAATATGCAGTTACATATTTGCAATATTGTTAATTTTAATATAAATATTTAAGCAATTTAAACACACACACACACACACACACACACACACACACACACACACACACACACACACACACACACACACACACACACACACACACACACATATATCAAGTACATTCTTGCCTAAAAAAAAAAAAAATCTTAAAACTACTTTCTGTGACACAAAATAAGTATTACTTATTACTTACTAACTACTTTACTTACTTAACATTATAGCTGATTTGGGCATCTGCCATGACACTCGCTGTGAGAAATACTGCAAGCGGAGGGATACAGACGGTGAAGCGGCTGGAAGAGTTCTGTTATCACTCTAATATCACACACCTCTCAGACAATCAGACTGAACTAAAAGAACTGTTGTATATACAATACATACACACACAAATATAAATTTGTATCAAAAACACAAATGTGATGTTTCGAGCTGAATTAGCAGTGGTTTTAGTGTTTTAGTACCTGATAAATTAATTACTTCATGTTCATTTTAGACATTCAATCACATGAACCTTCACAACCTTCAGATCTTCCACGAACGCATACTGTTATTTTAATTATAAACACACACACTCCTCCTACTAATACAACTATAATAATGACAATGTGACCTTTTCAATTAATTACTTACAAACTTTATTAATAATTTCTCATTGTAAAGTGTGTTCTTTAAATGACACTTTCACAATGATTGACAGCTCTAATTTGCATGTAACATGTAGCTCATTTGCATGCACAATTCATATATCTATTACCTTATACTGTACAAACCGTATATTCTATCACTCTACCCCAACCCTACACCTAAACCTGCCCCTCAAACAAAACTACAGGGATTTTTACATTCTCAAAAAACTCATTCTGTATAACTTACTTACTTACCTCAACTTAGGTCCCCATGAGTCAGTGTGTATTCAGGTTTAAGGTTTAAGTCCCAAATTGGTATAGAAAAACATGTACACACACACACACAACTGAAATTTAGCCAACATCCAGATGTTTAGGTGTGCATCCTATAAATCTGCATGATGTGCGTCTCAGTTTGCTCAGTTTGAAGTCGTGTATATATCCAGTGCCCAGGGAGCAACTAGCTCAAGGGCACTTCAGTCATGGGTATTGAGGGTGGAAGAGAACACTGTTCATTCACTCCCTCCCACCTACAACTCCTGCCAGCACCAAGACTCGAACCTGCGACCTTCGGGTTACAAGTCCAAATCTCTAACCATTAGGCCACAGCTGCCCCTACCTGCTTTACTACCTAAACTCAAACATGCGTGATGCTCGTCTGCATCTCAGTAAATTAACACATGAACTTAATCTCCAGAGCTGCTCTGAAAGTCACTTCAGCGGGAAAAATAACACAGTCAAAGACACACACCAAAACACAGATCTTCACCACAACCAGCCAAAATAAGAGTCCAGTTTAACTTGACGAAATCATGATAGAAATGTCATATATATAAAAGATCAGGCCCTTTCTTTCAGAACATGCTGCACAGCTCCTTGTTCAAGCTCGTGTTCTGTCCAGGCTGGAATATTGCAACGCTCTCTTGGCAGGTCTTCCAGTCACTTCTATCAAACCTCTACAATCAATCCAAAATGCCGCTGCAAGATTAATTTTAATGAGCTGAAAGAACGCACGTCACACCTCTGTTCATCAGTTTGCACTGTCTCCAGTATCTGCACGAATACAATTCAAGGCATTGATGTTTGCATACAAAACCACTGGCTCTGCACCCCTTTACCTAAATTCATTACTTCAGTTATATTATATGCCTCTAGAAGCTTGCGTTCTGCAAGTGAATATCACTTTATTGTTCATCTCAAAGAGGCACAAAATCAATTTCACAGACTTTTTCCTTAACTGTTCCCTCCTGGTGGAATGACTGCACAACTCAATCCTTAAACGACTAAAAACACATCTGTTCCATCGTTATTTGACCCTCTAACTCTAGCACTCTTTATTCTATTTTAATACCACTTTATCTATTTATCTTCTTTTTTTATAAAAAAAAAAACACTAGCTTTCTATTTTTTCTATTCCATCTACTTGATTTTCTTTGTGTGTGTGTGTGTGTGTGTGTGTGTGTGTGTGTATATATACTGTGCTAGGCGCGTGTGCTAACCCAGACTTGTCATTTGCACTTACATATTGTTGCTCTTTTGTTGTTGCTCTTTTTGTTAGTTTTGATTGCTTCTATGGTCCTCACTTTGTAGAGCGGATTGTGCTTTGGATATAAAGTGTCTTAACTAGGCTACAAGTTTTACAATAATTTGTTTCATTAGCCAAACGTTTTGCTGCCCATAACAAATTTGCATCTGGGCCAAATCGTATTTGAAGTTTCTGTGAATGATATGTTGTGTTTTTATTTGTTTTGTCTATTGTTCCTGTGTTAAATTTATATGTTATTTTTTTATAAAATATTGTTTACATATTTCATGAGGACTTAAATTAAAAGGTCACTTCACAAGTATTTTTTGTATTTACATTCATTCTCGAGGACTAAAAAACAAGTGGAAAGCATCTCATTGCCTATTAATGGTATGAATTAATACTGTGACAAATATCAAATGATAGAAAGACATATCATGATAATATTTATGCCCATATCGGCCAGCTTATACACTGTGTGTGTGTGTGTGTGTGTGTGTGTGTGTGTGTGTGTGTGTTTTTTGTGTGTGTGTGTGTGTGTGTGTGTGTGTGGTGGTGTGATTTTTTTTAACAGGTTTTAGTATTATGTTCTATTGTGGGGAGATATGATATTTTTGAGGCACAACACAAGCCCAGCAGCAACTGCAATTATGAGACGTGTAAATAACCTGCCATTGTAACTGCACACACACACACACACACACACACACACACAATCACAGGTTGTTCAGAAAGGCACACTAACACACACGTGTCTCTCTGCAGTATATGATGTGTTTGAGTGCAACATCTGGATCAGAGACGCTGAACCAGGGCCGCCATGCCATGAGACAAAAATGTTACTTTTTTTTTTTTAATTTTAATGCAATTTATTATAACATAATTGCAGATAACGCAAAATGTACTTTTGACTCACAGCCTTCAATCATGTTTGATTTTTGGACATGTCTGATCTAGATAATCTATCAATGGCTGTAAGTGTCCCATCATTTCCATCAGTGAGTTTACAGAGGGTTTGTTTTTGACTCACAAACGCTCAACTTGGAGCATCATCAGATGGAGCAGCTCAAGCACTTCAAACACACTGGAAACATTATAACAAAAAACAAAAAAAACCCATCTGAATTCATAAAAAATCCCTTTTCTTTGATAATTAGGCCACTTAAATTGGAATATTTGAAATGGTCCACAAAATGTGTTTGGTGGTTGTTGATGCGAGAGAGAAGCGCTGATGCCATGAAAACACCTGAGAGTGAGACAGCCGTCTGTCTGCGTCCGCCGTCTTCATCATCATCATCATCACCACACATGCTCTGACCGCACGGCTGAAGGTTTCACTGTCCGTCCTCAAACAGCGTCTCACTAACATTTACTGTGTTTGTAATAAAGCTCATAGACAGCAAATTTATTCATTATTAAGTTATTCCTGCAACACCGTAAACATGCGAGAGACTCGTGAAATGACTAATGACAGGCTGTAAACTATTTCACTTTCTTCTAAACAACCTTGTTTCACAGTTTGCTGTAAATGTGATTATGGTGAGAGATATTAAGAGCGAGAGAGAGAGAGGACATGCACTCCTGAGCTCCTGCAAAACCACCTTTTAATACTGGATTAACTTGAACTACAGTATGTTAGATATTTTTTTTAGGAGACACACACACACTTACAACCATCAACATCACTACACCTTGGATTAAAATTCTTTACATTAATCTGGATTTTGAAACAAAATATCTGGAAAAGGACCCAACAGACCCTGTACCAGAAACTTAAAGCCATCAAAAGAGCTAAAGGGAATATCTGTTACAGAGGACTATTTGTTACAAGGGACCAAAGTAAATACCTTTTCTAAAATCTGCTCAACCTGATCTGCTCACACATACTGTCCTAGGACAAAATCTGCCAACAAAAGTAACATCCCGTGTGTAACCCCTCTCCCCCGGGTCCTCACCGCCACACCTTGTCCTTGCTCCAAGTGGGCCTCGAACCTGGGTCTCCAGCATGGGAGGCGGACGCACTAACAAAGAGGCTAAATGACTGCAGCCACTAACGTCTGCTGCACAGCACCTACTCGCTGACCTCCGTTACACATGAATAACAAAACATTTATCATATCATGTTTGAATTTTTATTGTTTGGGGTTATATTGTTTAAGGAATAGAATTCAAAAAAGAAGTCTTAAACTCAGAAATAATCATCCTGCAGGAGACATGGACCCACTGGCTTATTCAAGGCCTGAAGTCATCTTCTTTCGGAATGAACCAAACTGCCTGGAGTGGCTCAGGGAAGAGACTCAGGAAGGAATGCTTATCTGGGTGTAAGTCCAGTTTAGCCCACCATTAATATGTGTTAAAAAACAGGCCACTTTATACATAGATAGAAATTAACACAGCCGTCACCTCAACGGAGAAGAACATCTTCCTGTGTGCAACTTACTGTACATCCCTCCAAAAGAGTCTCCCTACTTTAACGACTGACAATTTCCCCACCTTAGAAGGAGAGATCAACTACTTCCAGTCACAGGGCAACATACTGATCTGTGGAGACTTAAATGCCAGAACAGGTGAAGAACTGGACACACTTCACTCCCAGGGAGACAAACACATACCAGGAGGTGACATCCTTTCATCACCAACACAAACCCCAAGACCATGATACAAAACAAACAGAAATGTAACACTCCTTCTACAGCTGTGTCGTGCACTGGGTCTGTACACAGTCAACGGCAGACTGAGAGGAGATTCGTATGGTAGGTACACTTATAGCTCAGTGCTGGGTAAACAGTACAGTGGATTATTTCATCACCAACCTAAATCCAAATTCTCTCAGATCGTTCACAGTCAGCCAAACTACTGTCAGACCACAGAAAAAACACCCTCTATCTAAACAGATAAAAACCTAACTCAGATGCATCAAAACAAACCCACCTACATGCCCTCAAACACACATACAGATGGAAACACAATAGTGAAGATACATATCAAACCCTAATTTGTGAACCAAATATACAAAACCCATTAAATAATTTCCTAGCTATGCCATTCCTACACAACACTGAAGGGGTCAGTTTAGCAGTAGACAGGATGAACCAAATATTTGCAATGACAGCAACACTATCTAACCTAAAAACCACAAACAAAAAATAAACAGGGAACATGTATATGAGAATTGGTTTGACAACGAGTGCAAAAACCTTAGAAAATAAGTAAGAACTTTATCAAATCAGAAACACAGAGATGCTGACAATGTAAACACACGGCAACTCTACCACGAGAAACTTAAACAGTATAAGAACATCCTAAGAACGAAAAAGAAACAAAATATACAAAATCAGCTAAAAGTAATAGAACAATCTCTAGAATGAAACTGTTTCTGGGAAAATTGGAACACATTAAACCGATCTTACCCATCCAGAACAGAGATGTGTGGATAAACCACTTCTCTAACCTCTTCAGCAATATAAACAAAAACCAGGAACAAAACTCACTATACAATAGACTATGTGTTCTAGAGTCAACCATTAAAGAGTACCAGAACACCCTAGATTATCCCGTTACACTAGCTGAACTGTGCCATAATATACAAACACTTAAATCCCCAAAAGCATGTGGTATCAATGGCATTCTGAATGAAATGATTAAATACACAGACCAAAAATTCAAACTGGCCATTCTTAATCTGTTTAATATCATCCTTAGTGCAGGTGTATTTCCCAGCACCTGGAACCAAGGCTTCATCACCCCAATGCATAAAAGCGGAGACAAATTTGATCCTAATAACTATCACGGAATATGTGTTTACAGCAACAGGTAAACTCTTCTGTAACATTCTAAACAGCAGACTCCTTCCTTACCTTACTGACAGAAGTGTCCTGAGTAAATGTCAAATCGGATTCCAACCAAAATAACGCACATCAGACCATATACAGGTATACACCCTAATTGACATAGAACTCCATCTGGCATGAGAGGGTTTACTTCAATTAATCCAATGCGGCATCGGAGGAAAAACATACAACATCATCAAATCCATGTACACTAATAACTAATTTGCAGTTAAAATGACATGAAGACACAGATTTCCTCCCCCAGAGTCGTGGTGTGAGACAGGGCTGTAGCTTAAGCCCTACACTATTCAATATCTACATCAATGAACTAGCAAGAGCCCTAGAACAGTCCCCAGCACCTGGTCTTACAATACTAGACACTGAAGCTAAATGTCTTCTGTTTTCGGATGATCTAGTGCTGCTGTCACCCACAAAAGAGGGTCTACAGCAGCACCTGGACCTCCTGCACACCTTCTGTCAGACATGGGCCATGTCAGTTAACCTTAAAAAGACTAAAATTATCATATTCCAAAAAAGGGCAACATCACAGTTTAAAAAAATAAAACAACATGCCCTTAGAACACACTAAAAAATTACACATACCTCGGAGTAAAACATCAGTAACACAGAAAACTTAAACACAGGGTCAGCTGTGGCCTAATGGTTAGAGATTTGGACTTGTATACCGAAGGTCGCAGGTTTGAGTCTCGGTGCTGGCAGGAGTTGTAGGTGGGAGGGAGTGAATGAACAGCGCTCTCTCCACCCTCAATACTCATGACTGAAGTGTCCTTGAGCAAGGCACTGAACCCCCAGTTGCTCCCCGGGCGCTGGATATATAGCTCCCCACTGCTCCGGGTGTGTGTTCACGGTGTGTTCACTTCTCACTGCTGTGTGTGTGCACTTGGATGGGTTAAATGCAGAGCACCAATGTATGGGTTACCCTACTTGGCAAATGTCACGACTTTCACTTTAACAAGGCTGTGAACGACCTGAGAGACAAGGCACGAAGAGCTTTTCACTCAATCAAGAAAATTATAAAACTTGACATCCCAATTGGAATCTGGCTAAAAATAATCCAATCAGTTATAGAACCAGTCGCACTCTATAGATGTGAGGCCTGTGGTCCTCTCAAAAAACCGAGACTTCACCAAATGGGACAAACACCCAATAGAGACTCTGGACTTCACCAAATGGGACAAACACCCAATAGAGACTCTGCCCAATAGAGCAGAATTAGGGCTGTACCCACTAATAATTAAAAATTAAAAAAAGCCATTAAATTCCATGCGCACCTAAAAAGCAGTCATACTGAGACCCTTCTCCATAAAGCCTTAAACTACCACAAACTGAACCCAGAGAAAAGCCCCTCAGAGAACTGACTTTACAATCCAAAACCCCAGCTAGACTAAATCAAATCATTAAAACACAGAAAGAGAAATATCTGAAACACTGCACAGAAGCAACAGCTCAGCAAAGTAAATTAGAATGCTATCTGTCTCTAAACAGAGAATATAAACTGACAGAAGACCTAAACACAGTGGCAGACCCTAAACTAAGAGAAGTCCTGACCATGTCCAGACTCAGTGACCATCACCTCACTATAGTGACAGACAGACCTGGCTGCCAAAAGAAGACAGATTGTGTCCACACTGCACACAACATTAAGTGGAAACAGAACTGCACTTTTTAACAACATGCCCTAATTATACACAAATTAGGGAAACTTTCTTTCCCCAATTCACAAACCAGCACAAAGACTTAAACCAGATACAACAAAAGGACAAACTGCCGTACATTCTGGAGAAACCTCAACAAGCTCTAACCTGCTGCAAGGTACGTCGAGTCCTGCCATGATAAAAGAACAAGCAGCAGAACAGAAGCAGAAGAAAACACTGTACAACACACACAACTGACATGACAGGATCCAGGCCTTCTCCTGTCTCTTTATCAGAATTTTTATTAGTACTTTTGTTTTACTGAATACAGATATATAGACTCTATATGCTATATACTTCTATTCTTATGTATACTTGTGTTAAATGTTTATTTAATTTTTTCTATGCTTTGACAATGTAAAGATACTTTTTTTACCATGCCAATAAAGCTACTTGAATCTTGATATTAATGAAAAGTGACGTGACATTCAGCCAAGTACGGTGACCCATACTCAGAATTGGTGCTCTGCATTTAACCCATCCAAAGTGCACACATACAGCAGTGAACACACACACACACACACACACACACACACACACACACACACCGTGAACACACACCCGGTATGATTTATGCTGTGGCGCCCGGGGAGCAGTTGGGGGTTCAGTGCCTTGCTCAAGGACACCTCAGTCGTGGTATTGCCGGCCCGAGACTCAAACCCACAGCGTTAGGGTTAGGAGTCAAACTCTCTAACCACTAGACCACGACTTATTATAATAAAACTATAATTGTAACTGCAGCTTCACACCAAAACAAAGGATTTTCACACACTTGTCAGACTGAAAAAACACCCCTGAGATTCACGATGGAGCGAGTCTCAAGAACACAAACCGTCTGCGTCTGCGACTGCGAAAGCAAAAGTGTTTTCTAATGCGGCGTTCATCAGAGCTCGGCTCTCTAGGTGAAACGCTCATCACAAGACGTCACAATTCAGAAATATGGCTCCTATTGCTGAAAACGCAGCAGCGCTGGTGAATTCATTCCCTGAGATGCAATTCATCTGAGATTTTCACCAAACACACTGGCCCATAAAAAACAACAGAGGGAAAATATCCGTGCAGTTTACTGAAAAATGTTACTGGACAAAAAGAAGATGTGAGGGTGATGGTGTGAATCTAACATTGTTCACACAAGCTCTCTAGTAGAGGCCAGTTTACTTGCTCTGAGAGGAAAGACGAATGGCTTTGGTCAAAGGCCTGGTTTACGGGTCGCTCTGGGCTTCAATTTTATAGCCTCAGCTCAAACAAAGCCACGCCTCTGTGGGTATTAGATAAGGCCACACCCCTCCATCACCTGATCAGACCTTTACACTGACAAAATCATCTCAACTTAATGAATCCCTCAGCCGTCGGTCAGAGCGACACACACACAGAGTGTTTCTAGAGAGCGTCTCTCAGAGCAGGAGTCACTAACACATTTCTCCATCTCACTCTCCTGACTGTGATTTCGCTCTGCTGTAACCCTCTACATCAGCATGTGTGTGTTTAGGGTTGGAGGGCAGATGATCCCGCTGTGATCCATGCGATGCGCTTTACATCTCCTGTTTCTCTCTTTACTTCCATTGCCAGCTCATCTGGCTTTTCTTCTTCTGTTCCTTACGACACTTTCACGTTGTCTTCCTCTCTGCTCCCTCTAGCTTTCTTTTTCTCACCTAGATTCTCACCTCGCTCACTCTCAGCTTTAGTTTCAGTGTAAGCGTCTTTACTGGCATTACCAAAACTGTTCATTCTGCAGCTTATCTGCACACTGTGAGAATGGGGTTGGGTATCGTATCGTATCAATTCTGATTCTGCCTATCCACTCCAATTTTAACAATTCCCAGTTTGTAAAAACAAAATATGAAAATGAACTCAAACATTTAGATATTGTAAATGTAAAATAACACTGCATAGTTTTATCCTTCTAAACGTTACAAAAGCAGACAATGAGAGGATGCAATATTACCACAGATAATGCAAGAAATGCACGTTAAAGAGGACGAGACAGCTGCAGCATAAACGTTACAAAAGCAGACAATGAGAGGATGCAATATTACCACAGATAATGCAAGATGGGTTAGCGTCTCACCAGCTGCAGCATTAATTAACCGATGTGACAGATTATCTGTACCTGAAGTCTCTTTAACTCACTGACTGAGCCAGCAAACACAGTCTCTCTCTCTCTCTCTCTCTCTGTTTGTAATAATGGTTCTGTTCCTCCTCGTTTAATTTGCTAAATAAATGTACTTTCCTAACGTAGCGTGTCTGCTGTGCTCTGGAGAACCAAGAATAAAACACAGAGCAAATAATACAGTGAAACACAGACAGAGAAAAGAGACGAGACGAGTTTCAAATGCTGTCATTACAGTGGTTTAATGAAATGATCAGGAGCTGAAGGAGTGATTAAAGTCTCCGGACTGCTTTTATTCTCCAGTCGCTCGCTGCAGAGCTGCACGGCTGCTTTCAAATGCAAATATGTACAAAGCACCTAAAACAGGCCATTTGAACCCCAGAGAAGAACAAAATGTCAAATGTACTTAAAGTCAGCCGCACTGCTAAACAAAGACACACTGATTAAACGCTCGAGAGTCTGATTGAAGTTTAACACATGACCCTCACACTCACCGTACATGTTAAACACGCTAATGCTGCAATGAGACCAATGTCTGCACATCTCAGGTACATCACTCTCTGAACACAGCATGTAGTGCTAAATAACCCTAAAGCCCCATTCGGACAGGATTCGTTTGACAAGGGTAGATGGAAAAATGTAATTTGAGCACAGGACGTTGGTAATATCAATGGCTTATTCATACAGGATAAGAAACTTCGGTAAAACTAGCACAAGTGGGAGGAGTAGCTTGATTCACGCACCTCAGTCTCCTCCCTGTCGTCATGTTGTGCAAACACAAATTAATTCATCGTTTGACCAGACCTATATATCTGTACTTGGAGAAAAAGCATGGAAAACTACTTTTAAACAGAAAATGACCGGATATTTACATATATATTCACAGCTGGTCTGTTCGCACGCGATTAACATTACCTGAGGTCATTTTTACAGACCTTTTACAGAAGGTAAAAGTCACCATAATCTTTACTGACTTTAGCCCAATTCGGATGGTAATGGGGACATTTACAGGGGTTAGTCGTGATTTTACTGCCGTCCAAATCCAGAATGTCAGTTTCTCTCCCACCACCCACGTAAAAATCCCCAGTCGAATTACCTCCTGTTTATGACAAAAGCCAAGGTTGTGTGGTGATCTAGCTATTGTCTGAATCCACATCTCTAAGGTTTACAAGAAGAAATCGATTCAAAATTCACTGTTTAAATCCTTTTTGACCACTGCCAAACACTGTGCGGTAACTGTTTAAAACGAACAAACACTGTGCGGTAAACACTGTGCGGTAACTGTTGCACTTTAGTGTAATTTGCATGCATATTTATTAGTTGCACTGTAACAAACATCCACACTCCAAACCTCATAAAAACACTAAACACACTTATTAATATAATTGTATGTATGCATATCATTCATCATTTATTTGCCTAGAAATAAATGTGTGTGTGTGTGTACATTCATACATATAACTATTATTATTGTGTCTGCTTTTTGTACACCCACATGCATATAATCCCAGTCCATCGCTGCTAGTGTCTGTTCTTGTAGTTCTTTAGTCCCCAACACTGAATGTGTGAAGCAGCACAATCAGTCATTTATTACCAGGAGAATCTTCAAACAGATGGTGAGAATCACAGATGCTGCAGATACTATAAAGAAGATCCTCTGAGTGTGTGTGTGTGTGTGTGTGTGTGGATATAAAGACCACACTAGAAGTCCAGACGGAGGCAGAGGGCCTATTGAATCTGCTGGGATCAATAAGTGCAAGGTAAATAAGGCCTCCTGCTGCGGTCAGGCTGCTTAACGAAGCTCTTCGCTCGTCAGGTGTGTTCAGATAAAGACAACACCAGCCAGCCCAACATCTGTTCTCTGACAGAGGCGATATATTACATCCTGCTGCCGGAGAGCAGAGAGGTGGAGCGACCAGCAGGAGTCTGCTAAACATCACACCCCCTCACCTGATCACCTGACACACATACACAAACACACACACAAACACGCACGCACGCACTCACTCACTCTCTCTCTCACTCACTCACACTCTATCCAGATCAGAGGGTCACTGCAGTCACCCGGATCCAGTACGTATCTCTAGATTCTAGATTCATCTTCCCAGAGTATTGTGGGTAACTGAGTCTAGTACAGCTTTGACAGATCGTTTGCTTTTTCAGCAGTCTCTAGCTCTTCATATATATGCTTCATTATTACATTGACATTTATTTATGTAGCAGTTGCTTTTATCCAAATAACTTATGAATTAAGAACACAACACACCAGTGATTCTTCCCGAGGAGATGATAGCATGAGAAAAGCTGCAATACAAAGACAAAGAACAAATGAGTGTATCCTGTATTTGAGTATATGGGAGTGGCTACATGAATGTAGGTGTGTTGAGTTTTGGAGTCCTATGATTGAAATGTTTTCAGGCATGAACCTGTTTTGGTTGGATTTGAGAAGATATTTCAGCTTAGAAATGATGAATTTGAATGTGCCATGATTATACTGTTAAACCATCTCTACAGTAGTTACCAGTGGCCTTGATCTGTTTGTGCCATCTACATCTGTATACTCTGTTCTATATGTTCTGCTGATGTATGATAGTGAGTCATTCTCATTGACCTGAATCAGATTGTTCTAGTCTGAATGATCTCTAGTGATGGCCAAACACGGTTCCTGCTGATATTTGTTTGTGAGTGTGTTTGTGTGTCAGCTGAATACTCAGGGCTCATAAAGTGTGAGTGGATGAGTGTGTGTGTGTGTGTGTGTGTGTGTGTGTGTGTGTGTGTGTGTGTGTGTGTGTGTGTGTGGGTGGGTGTGAGTGTGTGTGACTGTTGTGTGTGTGTGTGTGTGTGTGCGCGTGTCTGTGTGTGTGCGCGTGTTGGTGTGTGTGTGTGTGTGTGTGTGTGTGTGTGTGTGTGTGTGTTTGTGTGTGTGTGTGTGTGTGTGTGTGTTTTTGTGACATATCAGGACACAACTCTGTATAATGTCATGGGTAAGACACAGGTATTACAAGGAGAGGGTGACTTATGAGGACATAACCCATGTCCCATTTTTCAAAACGCTTATAAACCATACAGTATTAGTTTTTTTGAGAAAGTAAAAATGCACAAAGTTTCCTGTAAGGGGTAGGGTTAGGTGTAGGGTTGGTGTAGGGCGATAGAATATACATCAGACTCATCTTTTTCGCCAGCACTTGACCAACTAATACTAGCACTTACCTTTTCTTGTCTTTTCTTTTCTTTTCTTTTCTTTTCTTTTCTATCCTATTCTTGGGAAAGGAAAACACAACACAAAAACCTTGCTATGAGTTCTGTACTAATGAGACTACACTGAGACTTGTCATGGCACTGTTATTGCTTCTATTGTTCTCATTTGTAAGTCACTTTGGATAAAAGCGTCTACTAAATGATTAAATGTAATTGTACAATATATAGTTTGTACAGTATAAAAACCATTATGCCTATGGGATGTCCCCACTTTTCACAAAAACAAACGTGTGTGTGTGGTGAGAGAGAGAGAGAGAGAGAGAGTGTAATTATCTAAGTGATGTATTACTGTCCTGAATGTCCTCCACACTGTGGTGTCTCTGTGAACTGGTGCTTGAGTCTCGCCGACCCATGAGGACAAAATGAGCCATTTGAATGCACTAAAATGTCTGTGCTTGTGTGTGTGTGTTCAACACCAGCAATGGCTGAGCACCAGCTATACTTATGATATTTACATTAAGAGGTGCATTCTGGTTTGACTCGTCCTCGTGTAGATGTTTAACACAGCCATCTGCCAGTAATTTACACCAGAGACGTTTGCTCATAAACCCGCTCTAATCCAATCAGCATGAGTGACTGCACATGGCTCGTGTCGTTTAACTGATCGCTCTTAATGTGCACCCTTAATCTCTCGCCCTCCTGCTCCACGCAAATCTGATTTTACATCTGTAATTACAGAAAGAGGCCTGAGATTCTCACGTTTGACAGGCTGAAATACACATGAAACGACATTAAACAGCCCCGGCATCATTACAGGGCTCAGAGCGACTGAATAGCATTCAATCCATAATGCTCTTGATTTCAAAAACAGCTGGATGGAACAGAATGCACAATAATGCACAATTCATTTTAAAATACTGACTATTTTCAAGACAATTCCTCTGAGAGGGTTTAACTCAGCAAACAGAGAAAAACTAATTATTGCAGAGCTGAACAAACATCAAGATCAAAATAAGCACTTCAAAATAAGGTTCAATTCATTAACGTTAGTTAATTAAGCATTGTGAACTAACACTGAACAACCATTTTTACAGCATTTACTTACCTAAATGCTGTAAAACCTAAAACAAGTTCATTATTAGTTCATGACATCTAATGCACAAACTTACATTAACAAACTTAATTTACTAAACTTAAAAAAATAAAAATAAAATAAAAATATGTGATTCACTTGCCACAGAAAAATTTAGACCATCCGTAAAGTAAATAGCAGCTGTTTTCTGTCTCCACTACCAAGAGCTTCATCTTTCAGTTCAGAGCTGATAATTGTAATAATGCAGTGAGATATTTGTATGTTTAGGAGTTGGACAGCAGCCGGTGCTGCACACAGAGATCTGATCTCAGGACTGGATTATGATCAGATCAGATCTGTGTGCAGCACTGGCTGCTGTCTGACTCCTAAACATACAAATATCTCACTGCAATATTACAATTAATGGCAAAAGTAATGCTTAGAAATGTAAACTGATATTTCCTACTGACACACTACAGCAAAAGATAGAAATAACTGACTTAAATGGGACAATGGATGCCTTTTTGTTGTATGATTCTTTAGGGTCTTCATGAAATGTCTAACATACTTCCGTTAAAATCCCTCTGTAAACAGCGAGCTGTTTTGGTGCATGTCTCTTTAAATGATAATGAGCTACTCCTCACCTCGCCTGTTACCATCAAAAAACAAAACTAATGCACTGCATCCTCAGTGGTTTGATGTCGGGAGAAAATGAAGACTCCTATGTTCACTTTTACATCCAGCTACAAAACATCTGCACTGCTTACGAATCACCGCTGTCACTGCAGCTGCTCGAGCGTACAACTGGCTGAGGGCAGAGATATTCTAACCCTGAGGGGGAACACTAGACACCCCTGCTGAAGATTTCCCAGGGAAACAAATCTCTAATGCAGAAACTAATACAGAACTCACACAACGACTACCGTGCCCATTTAACGAGATTATTCCTGCTGTGTTATTCACAGAAAGTCAGAGCGAATAACTCAAGTTTCCAGCCCACAAGCCGCTTTACATTTTCTCAAACACGTCGACACGGAGTGAAGGAAACACATCTCAATAGCCTTTTCTCAAAAGGACAAACGTTTCCTGCAGTCACAGCGGTGCTGCATTGGTATGCTGCTCTCAGTTTAGCCGAGAGCCAAGCAGTATCAAACTCTCCGTGACCTCCGACTCGCATCCCAACACAGAGGAGAGAAAATACAGAAAAACCAATGGGAAATGGAGAGCAGAATCTCAGTCTGAATCTCATTTGAAAGCCAATAAAGACTTTGAATGGCCCAACAGAAGTAACACATGCAATTGATTGAGGGAAACAGGCTACATTTCTATTTTCAACTTATTTTTTCCTTAAGACATTTCCCTTTAAATACAATAATCATCATCTAAATGCAAAGTGACCCATATTTGGTTTTTAACCGCTGAAAATGTGTTCAATTCAACTATTTACACCTGGAGCCATACTGAGATTCCAATATTGCTGGAATTTAACCATACAGAGCCTTACAAATGAAGTTGCCAAAATTAAAGTTTGTTAAGACTCAAAATCTAAAAGGGCATTAAATATCTGTAAAACATCTTGAGTTACAGGCATGCAAACTTTTGAGAAAAACTTGAAAAGTGCTTTTTCCCATTTTTCAATGATCACCACTGGCGTGTAATGCAACAAAATGGCTAAAGTCAATTGCCAACGACCCCCCCCCCCCTCGAAAAAAAATTGTGGATTAGTCATTAAATAAACTTAGATGCAATTTATTATTTTGGCTTTCATCGCTATACATGTTTATCTTTCTTCTGAGAAAATATTGACAAAATCAAAAATTTGAGTCGGGAACCTCTGGTTGAGTTGACACAGAATGACTCTATTGGTCTTAAATGTGGGAAACAGCTCAAATAGTAAAGTTGCCATAATTCAGAAATGTAACCAACAGAAAGACAGCATGAAAATGAAAAAGATAAAAAAAAAATAAAAATAAAGAACCGGCTGAGATAATAGAAGAACTGGTGAGATGAGGAGGAGGAGAGATAGAGAGAAAGAAGACAGGAGCAGAGAGTAAAAACAGTGGGTCTGGAGGAAAGCATAACAGATGAGTGTAGACAAGTATAAAATGGATCTCGCTCGAGAAACTGAATTGATTTCTGGAGCTCAAGACAGCGAGCGATTGGGAGAGAATTGAAACTTGCTTTAGAAAAGAACAAAATATAAGAAGCAGTGATTCATCTCTCTTAGAACAGCCTGAACTGTCTAAAGGGTGGAACACAAATTGTCCAGAAGCGACAGCAACAGACAGACTGAGCAAGTCCAATCCAACCAGCACTACACCCTTTATAAGAGTTGTTCTGTAGTATGACCATTACAACATAATTCCCCTGGATTCATCCAAACATTGGTACATACAAAAAGCAGAACCAGTACTAGTCATGTCTTACGTGTGCGACTCTTACCTTCTTTGCAGTATTTCCCTCGGAAGCGTGTGTGGGAGCAGTCGCAGTAGACCTCGCCGAACTGGACGGTGCAGTGTCCCCCGTTGAGACAGGGGTTCTGCTTGATGCACAGATACTCCAGATCGTTATGAATGCCGTTGTTGTTGAGTAGAGTGGGAGGCATCTCGCCTACCTTCAGATTGGAGATCAAACCCATGAACGGAGGCTCGTATTTGACCGTGCTGGATGTGAGGGCGGACAGACGGATGTCCGGTGGAATGCCCCCCACGAACAGGTCACTGACGACCGCCATCTCCTTGCGCTTGGAACGCACCTCCGCCACTTTGGTTTCCCCGTCCACCATCAGCATGGTCTCGCGGTAGTTTCGGGTGAGCAGTACCATGTGCCAGCGGTCATCGTTGACGCGAGTCTCCATCTGCAGGGTGGCGGGTTCGGCGCAGTGGATGGCGAATCGCAGCTGTAGGTGTCCGCCGCCAATGAGCAGCTCCAGGAAGTCACAGTTCCCGCCGTCATCCAGGTACAGAACCAGCGCCTTGCTCACATTGGTCTTGAGGCTAAAACTGAGCTCCCCAATCGAGCCGGCCTCCCAACGGGCGTAACGTGCCCACTGCCCCGGGGCGCCGCCGAACTCCAGGGCCCCGGCTGACAGAAAGAGTCCCCCTAGCAGCATCGGCCACAGGGGCCAGAGAGTGAACCAACAACGTGACTTCATTTCTCCCACCCTGATGATACAAGCTCAAAATCCTGCTCTCGGCAGAGGCTGAGGGGGCAGTCTCAGACTGCAGAGTTTCTCTTTGACTTTGCCTGAGAGATGGGAACGATCGCAGAGGAGCTGAATTCCCAGAGCTGCCAGATCAGCACAGGTACCTTCTGCCAGACGGTCCGTTGTTCACTCCTTTTCTCGCTCTTTCTTGGCCTGTCTCCACTTTATCCAGACTCTATCTGTAGTCTCTCCATTGGTCGGTGCAGGCAGGGGTGATGAGGGATAGATGGGAATTGCTGCTTTTTATCCCCAGCTTGGTTGCCAATTTAAGTTTTCTTTGAGAAGCTTTGGATTGAGATTTCAAAGCAATGTGATTCTTGGGACTGAGGTTTCCTTCAGGCTGATGTATCTAAATGAGACGGAGAGGCGTGATGCAGCTATCCTGTGGACCACAGGTGATGGTCATGGTTGAGTCTTTATCTGTGATTCATTTGTCCATGTTCTTCCAAATTGTCTCATCCGACATGAGGAATCATGGCATGAACACTCTACTGGCCTCCAGATTCCAGCATTCTTTGGGCCTACAACACAAAAGGAAACATTTGATTAGCTACAGCAACATACACAACCTTACTAAATACAACAAGAAGGAGTTATGGTTTTGAGAGGGATATTCATTGACAAACATTAATCTGCGCAGACACTGGGATTTGAGGTTTGTGAGGTCGTCCACACCTCTTCACAGCAGAAACTGCTTGTGGTGTTTCAGATCTGATCAGGCATTTCTGTTCAGGGGGAAAACTACCTGCTACACACAGTCAACATCAGAAAGTTTGAAATGCTGCATTTGTAGGGCTGGTGTGAACCAGATTTAAAACACAAAGCTCTGAGAGAAAAAAAAAAAAAAAAAAAAAACAAGACAGCACACAAATGCTCAGCATGACCTGTATGGTGACAAGTTCATTCTCGGTTAGTCAAGTCAAGTCACCTTTGTTTATATAGAGCTTTATACAATACAGATTGTGTCAAAGCAGCTTTACAGTTTCAAACAGGAAACTAGTGTGTTTATAATGTAAGAGGACAATAGAAAACACAAAATTTTCCAGTTAAAGGCCGTTCATCATTGATTCAGTGACGCCATCATCCAGCTCAGTTCAGTTTAAATGGTATCTGTGCAATCAAGTCAACGATATCTCTGGAAATGAAGTGTCCCCAACTAAGCAAGCCAGAGGCGACAGCGGCAAGGAACCAAAACTCCATCAGTGACAGAATGGAGAAAAAACCTTGGGAGAAACCAGGCTCAGTCGGGGGGTCAGTTCTCCTCTGACCAGACGAAACCAGCATGACGTGGCTCCACATACTGTATCGTCTCTCATTACGCTGATGTATCTTAATGAAGATCTGTGCTGAGCACTGATGTTTATATTACAACGCTGCTCTAATCTCATCTGAAACAAAATGGAGTCGCTGTCTGGAAAGGCTGATTGCTGCTCTTGACCCGTTGGCCTTCACTAAGATCTGCCCATTATTTCTGAAGAGAGAATTTAACTGCCTGAATGGAGCGCACACAATTAAACACTTGTCTTCCTTCACCGGATCTCTCGGCTTAGCAGATCAGCCCTTTCTTTTGGGGTGAACAATTCCTCAAACTTTAACTGCTTGTGATCCTCCTCATCTGTAAGTCACTGCGAATAACAGCATCTGTCACATGAATAACTGTAAAATGTAAATGTTTATTGTCACTGAATTAGGCCACTCCCATCCCTTTAACCACACCCCTTTACCCAAACCTCATTTCCCCTATTTCAAGTCATTTCAGCCAATCGGATGTGCACAAATTGATTGACAGGCACAATATGCTGATGATATTCTTCAATCAGAGATAAGTGGGTGTGATATTATTCTGAAGGATTGTCCTCACATATCAGAGATCATGCACACGGCAGAGTTCAATATGGATTTCAGCTAATAGATCCTAAAAATTTCTTTTAGAGTAAAAATGAATTATAAATGCTGCAAACAAGAATGTTAATATTGAACGACCACACTGAATAAATCTCGCAGGAGAACTCGGAGCCATGTTTAATGCCGAGCCATTTATTAAAGGGTCAGTGATTGTCAGATGATGATAATGAGCATCTTCATGCGTATGCATATATAATGTCCACTTCAGAAACAGCAAAGCACTTATTCAACATCCACGTGCCCCGTGGGTCACACCACCGCGTGTGTGTGTGTGTGTGTGAGAGAGAGATGGCCAGATATGCTTGTTGAATATGGTGTTGGCAGCACTAGGACGAGTGTTAATGCTTTTGCGCTTGAGTAAGTTTGTGTGTGCATGTGAAACTTAAACATGATCTATCAGGTCATCTTCTGGTTAGCTGCTCTGGTTCTTTCAGTAACATGGAGTCTTTCTGTGACTGCCATCAGGTGCATGTGCACTTCCTCCTTCACAGGAAACACTTTTCACCGGTAATCTGCCAGACAGAAGCCATAGTGTTGTGTTGACCTCTGACCCCGCTGTGCTGCATTTCTGCTGAGAGAGGGGATTTTTCATTTTATTTAAATATTTTTTCAGTTGTCCTTTTAACTTGTGTAGTTGTGCACCATTTTCTTTTTACGCCAGTGTAATTAAACACAGATTCTTAGGGAATATGTACATACGATTCTGTGTCAATATATATCTGATTTGTGTGTCTGTAATACAGCATCATGTGAACAGAAGCATCGTTTAGCAAACTGATGCTTATTAAATTATTAATGTCATGTTTTCTGTGATTCTCGGCTGTGTGTCTGTCACTGATGCCCTCCGAAGTCATTCCTCTGTCAAACACATGAGAAGCAGCTGTAACATCTCAATGTCACTTCATTAGTTTTGCTTAAATATCACCTCATTAAAACTAAAACCTCATAGAACAGGCATCTGGCGTGGCATTCACACAGTTAAAACTGACATTCATTTACACCGACTAAACTCCCCAGAGATCTGAATGTTACACGTGCTGCATGTGTTAGAGCTGAACTTTCCGTCTGACGTCTTGTCATATCAAGCCTGTTCGCTTCAGTGTGTCTATGCAGTGCTGTTCACAATATATACAGCTTTACAAAGAGTTGAGCCACACACCTCCAGTGAGCAGCCAAAAAGAGCTTCAAGTAGACGAAGAAAAAACCT
Source organism: Cyprinus carpio (assembly GCF_018340385.1). Classification (NCBI taxonomy): domain Eukaryota; kingdom Metazoa; phylum Chordata; class Actinopteri; order Cypriniformes; family Cyprinidae; genus Cyprinus; species Cyprinus carpio. The sequence goes on along the minus strand of NC_056578.1, from coordinate 3,602,474 downwards.
GGGAGGAAGTGAGACTCTTCCTCCTCGGGCTGAAACAGAAAATCATCCGACCCAGACTAACACAACAACACTGCTAAAGAACTAGTCACTGCATCTGACACAGTTTATGAGCTACATCAGATTCTGACTCAATCAAGTCTAATTTCTGGGATTTCAGGTAAAATGATTCTGTACATCATGAGAAAACTATGTGAACTGCTGTCATCCATTTAAACAGAGACAGTCTTCCAGAAATGGTTCTGAACGAGAATTAGATTGAATGCGGACCAGATAAATCTACTGTTCTGACTTTAAAATGTAGTTTTCTGCAGTGTGGCATCAAGCGGTTTCCATGCAGGTCTGTGAAAGAGAACGAACACACACAGACCGTCAGCAGTACAAGATTCTGTATTATGAACTAAGATTGTCAAAAAGCAATATGCCTCCCGCACACCAAGAGCCTCAAATCTGCACCTTATTAAAGCGCCCGGACTCTGGTCTGAACCGGCTCTAATTCAGCTGCCGGTTCTCAGACGGACTGATCGGATGAGAGACTGATGGAAAAATGATGAGAGAGGAAGTATAAATGGGAGCAGGAGAATCTGACACGAGCGGGACTCTAACAGGCTTCAGCACACGAGCTGCCAATCGATTTATCGAATTAATGATGTGTGCCAATTAATCAAAGCACATACAGAGAAAAGCACGCTAGTGAAAGACATTCAAAGACATTATCGTGGCGGAGGAGTAAATCAAACAATAAAGGTGTTACATTTTCCATATAGTTTCAGTAAATCAATGACCTTCAGTCTGCAGTGATCAGATCAATATCAGATGTTTGTTCAATCTGATTTTACATTAATATCATGTGTTATTCTTAAGCAGTTGAGTGTAAGAGACTCTTCTCAAGTCAAATTTATTTGTAAAGCACTTTTCACACATTATTTCATAGCAGCTTTACACCAAATCGTGATGTTCATTTCTTCTTGTCTTATGGTCACATTATCTGGGTGATAATATGGTTTACATTTTGCGACAATAGAAACAATCAAGCGATTGAGATTTACTATATAATGCCTATTGTTCTAAACACTGTGTGTAACTGTGGATAAACCTGGACAGTGGACACACTTATATATTCAATTCAGCTTCATATCTAGAGCTGTGCTAACACAGTGTGGCTGCAGTGAGTGAGAGAGACAGCAGCACTAGTGTGACATCATCAGCTGCTCGTCACAAACACTGACAGCTGTCACTCTGAACACTCTGAACAGTCCAGATGTGTTGCGTGTTGTCACAAAATATTAGCATGTGTAAAATGAGCTGTTCCTTTTTCCTGGATAATATCTATAACTTTGGCTGATGGAAGCACTCAAATCCACAAAGAGAAAGAAAGAGATGAAGTGATGATCAGGGCTGCGCTCCACTTCTGATTTGAATGCTCTTTCCTCGCTAACTTCCTCCCTCCAGCAGAAAAATAACATCAATACAATCAACTCTGATTGTGTAAAAACGAATCGTAAGGTAGTTTTTTGTTTTTTTTGATAAGATTTGTAAGGTTAACACCCATCACGCACTAGAGCTGTTGGTGTAAGTTAAGTGTGTTCTGCTGTGACATCACAATCGTGTTGCATTGTGGGAAATGGAGATGCCTTAAGTGTACAGATGAGTCGACTCACTCCATCATGACTTCCCTTTGCTAGTCGATGAAGTTCAGCGCACTTCAAACTGTTAGGATGTGTTAGGGAAGAACACCAGCGTGTGTCTGAAAGTGAAGTGAATGCAGCCTAGGTGTCTAGTGAGCAAGTGTGAGAGCATTTGTGAGTCTTCAGGAAACTGCAGCACAGCACGAGTTAAACAGGAAGTGCAGAAGTGTTCAGCAAAAACACAATAAATAGCAATAATGAAAGATAATTTAAGATAATTTATTCAGGGTTTCCGAAAGTTTTAGGAAGGTAAATTAAGACTTTTTATAACCAATTAAAGAAAATTTAAGGAGTAAATTAAAGAGAACACAATACATCAATAATGCTGGTGAACACAATGAGTGAATTAGCAACATTTCAAAGTTTGAAAATACAACTTCAAATCAATCTCCATCACTTTTTAATTATCCTTTGAATCTTGATTTAAGGATATTTTATGCAACATTTAACTTTATGAATTTAAGACTTCTGCTCTGATTTAAGACCTTTTTAAGTCCCACAGAAACTCTGTTTGATGTACTACAGTAAATAAATAATTTAAATATAATTAGTACAATGACATTAAAAAAAAGTGTTTGTGGTCCTTCAACAGGCCTTCAGTAGATCCTGACACACGATCTGATGCCTGATCGTGAACTGATGCCTATAATGCAATGTGGTCCCGCTGTGCTAACGCCGCTATAAACCCTGAGCTCCAGCACAACGCATCACTTCCTGTCAGAGAAATGGAGGAGCAGCCTGAAGGTCAGAGGCGTAACACTGCAGCGCTTCCACTGATAAGACTCTCCCCGGTGTATCTCTCATCACAGCGCTGATAAGACGCTCTAGGGCACTACACGGGGGACGAGGGTGCGAGCAGGGCCTGACCTTCAGCGCTGACACGCGCCGTTATCTGCACTGCGTTTGGGTGGGATCGCTGCAATTTCCTGATCTGAGGTCAGCTGTGGGATGTGTAGGATAAACGGGCTGTGTGTGACACCGCTATAAATGCTGATCTCAGGTCAAGTCAGAACTGATTCACATGTGGTTCAATCAGCTGCAGCTCCACAGGGCTTCAGCGCTGCTCATATCCTCACAGCGGTCAACTCACCTTAATTTCTATAGTGCTTTATACAGTACAGATCATGTCAAAGCAGTCTCACAGTGTTAAACAGGAAAACAGTGTTTCAATAATGCAAATTCATAGGAGAACAGAAAAACATTTACATGTCGGCTACATACAGACAAAATCTTTTTTTTAAAAATCACATGAATACAGATAAATAGTGTAACACTTTCTCAGAATTACGCCTGTAGGTTTAGCCTCGAGCTAATGATATGCATGTTTAGGTGTGTGCTTAAAAAACATATTTTGTGTGTTTTGTGCTAACAGCGATCTGTCGTCCAGCAGCAGAGGAACATGACGCTTTCGGGCAGACACGCAGCTTTCAGCTAAACATTTAACCTCCTGCATCTGTTCATCTCTGGCGAGAGATGCTGCTCAAAAATATTTGCTCAACGAGATCGTGACACCAAGCTCACTTATTTAACTCAATGTCATACTGACAAGGGCGTCACTGAAATATTCCTGATAAATCCTTAAGTGTCAATGGGATTGATGTTTATTTTCTCAAATGTGTGTTTCCATCAGAAACTGGCGATGCCAGATTCATTATTGAATCACTCTCCTGATCTAATTGGCCAAACAGGTTTGCAAATTCATTCAGACAGTTCATTTATGCACTGGATTGGTTTTTCACACCAAAATAACTGGATATTTTATATGACCAAAAACAAAAAGGACGCTGAAGTAGCTGGATATTTATCTACAATCCAGTGTAGGAAACAAAACTGGCAAATGTCTTCTATCATTTTCCTGTGATGAAGCGGCTCTTTTTGGCACATGCAGCTTGTGAACGACAGCTATTTATGTCCAAATCAGCATTAAAAAGAGTATCACTATATGGGCTCTTATTTGATGGGGGCCAGAAACGTCCCTGCTTACTGCTAAAGATTTGTTTGATTTTTAGATTTATGGGATTCAAGACATGATTTTTATACTGGGAGTATTTTTCAAAATATAATATTTGCAATCTTAATTCAAATGCTTGACTACACAGAAGAGACGCGGTTCCTGATTCTAAATGTTTATGGAGAAACGCTACTGTTTCTCCACAGCCCTGGAAATAATATTTAACAAACGTTTCATAAAGCATCATGTTCTCAGATCTCAATTATCTTCATCTAGTGGATTTGCTCAGAATACGGATGTTTCTGACAGACATATGAAAGCACAGGCGTTACGGTTCGCTCACGCTTCCTGCAGATTCCTGACGCTCACAGTGGCCCTCAGAGCTGCGGCGAGGCTCGTCCTCTCATCAGGCCGCGAGGCTCCTCTCCAGCGCTATAATCAGTTCTGCCATATGGCGCTCGGAGTAAACGTGCTGGGTGGAAGTTTAATGTGCTTGAGTGAATGTGGCTAATCATGGCTGTAAATCTGGGCTAGCGTCTCATGCTAAACAGATGAAGCTCAGTCCTGGCGTGAGGCAACGCTCGCATTCATTACCCCAGAGCACCGCCTGCACCTTTCCACTTTATTTTTTTCATATTTTCCCTCTCTTCTCGCTCACATTTTGTCTCTCAAGTCAAATATGTTTATCCAATCAGCCCTGATTACTTCAGCTGTTAATAAAGCCTATTTGAGGTGGTTTTGATTAGCCAATCAAACACAGCACGTCGTCTCCTAATGGTGCCGCTTTCCTGTTTGATTTGCACGCTGAGCGACGCCTCTGCTGCGGTTTCTGGCGTGACACTCGAGCCACAGAGCTAGTGTGTACTTCCTGTTGAACAAGACACTCAGAATGACTATGAGCCGGTTGACGCATTAGCTTTAGCACTGCTAATTAGTCTTGCATGACATACCGGTACTACAAAGGTATCACAATACCCTGCTTTTAAAAAAAGTATGATTCCTCATTTTACTAGTAATGGTACTTACAGAATGACAGTGTTTTAATAAGAGCCATATGCATGCACGCTGGCCGTGGTGGCAAACTTTATATATCCACGCAGCGCAGGACGCTTTAATCCATCAACAATTTAGAGTGATTAGGAAATATGCATGAATGAGAAAAAAAAGCATTTGATGTTACAAAGAGTACAGCATAATAAACCCCGAAAAACAACTCGCAGTACTCGCTCACTATCACACACCCGAAGTGCGCTCACGGAAAGCTGGCTCTCTCGGACATGACATCACGAAAACAGATCTCCTTCACTGCTTATTGAGCATCAATGGTCAAATACACACAAGTATGTTAATATGGCCATCTTGGCTTCTGACTCAAGTGAATGTAAACAGTTGGAAAAGAAAATGTGTGTATATCAATAAATTGGATCCATGCAGCTTTTAAAGTGACAGCAGACTGATATCTCTGCAGCTGTCTGTATCTATAATGTTACTCAAACAACAACAACAAAAAATAGAAAATCACTCACTGATCTTGACTGATCCTTATTAAAGCTTCTAAAGTTAGTCAATGTATATCTAATTCATACAGTGAAGTCCTTTATTTTTACATTTTGATTATTAATTTACTCTAATTCTTGAATGCTACTGTTAAATAGACTTTCTTTATCTGAAAACACAGGTTTATTTCATCTGTGTCTGTTTATTATATTTCTCCTTTTGTTTGTTACTTACATACATGTTCTTATTAATAATAACAGAGATAAAATAACCATATCATGATACAGTACAAATTGTTAACATAAAACAAAACTAATCATTGTGAAATAAGACTTTCATCATATTTCCCATCCCCAGCTCATGTGGTTTATGTTCACCCTGTCAAGGCAACTGGGATCAATAATAATCATCTAAATTGACTTTACCATTTTAGCAAACTCAGCAGTGTTGCAAAGATCTATATTTACCTGAAGACATGGATGTATCATACACTGGTTGCCCACCATATACCTGTGTGGCACTGGCATGAGAGTTTTTATTTTTTTAAATGGGGAGTAAATGCTCAAAAAGCAGGGCAGACACACACTGCTCAAGAGAGATTTCAGATTTATTTTTTTTTTTTTTAATTGATAGATAAAATGATGAACTTTAAGTTAAGTATAACTATGACCATTTTTATTTATTTATTTATTTTTTACAAAATGAGATTTAAGACAAATTGTAAATTAAATGTGTCCTTTTATTATTGCTTAGACAAAATGCTGCACATTTCTTTGTGAAACTGAAATATAACACTATAATAATATATTAATATAGCAATTGCATGTTATTGCTCTTTTGTTGGTTTTGATTGCTTCTATTGTCCTTATTTGTAAATCACTTTGGATAAAAGCATCTGCTAAATAACAAAATTCAAATATAAAGTAAATGTAAATAACAAAATTAAATTGAAATTTTAAAACAAGCCCCAAATCAAACAAATAAATAACACAAATAAAATGAAATCTCTTCATATAAACAAAATAAGGCTTTGTCTGTGCTCTTTCCATTTAAAACCAGAGGCAACCACTGCATTTTAATCATGATCCAAACAAAGATGCTGCATAATTCTTCATATAAACAAAATAAGGCTTTGTGAAATGTGAAACTATACATAAAACTTTAGAATGGTTTGACTTCAGACGGCTGAACGAAACAGATACATAGAAATATTTGCATGGAAACAAACAGCAAACAAAGCACTGAACACTGAGCAGGTGGAGCTTAATGCGTTTCCTTGGTTACCGCTTTAAACAAAGCACTTGTGAACACTGCAGCAGGTGGAGCTTAAAGCGTTTCCTTGGTTACCGCTGTCAACAAAGCACTTATGAACACTGCAGCAGGTGGAGCTTTAAGCGTTTCCTTGGTTACCGCTGTAAACAAAGCACTTGTGAACACTGCAGCGGGTGGAGCTTAAAGCGTTTCCTCGGTTACCGCTGTAAACAAAGCACTTGTGAACACTGCAGCGGGTGGAGCTTAAAGCGTTTCCTTGGTTACCGCTGTAAACAAAGCACTTGTGAACACTGCAGCAGGCGGAGCTTAAAGCGTTTCCTCGGTTACCGCTGTAAACAAAGCACTTGTGAACACTGCAGCAGGCGGGGCTAAAGGCGGACCGCTGTAAAGAGCTTAAAGCGTTTCCTTGGTTACCGCTGTAAACAAAGCTCTTATGAACACTGCAGCAGGCGGAGCTTAAAGCGTTTCCTCAGTTACCGCTGTAAACAAAGCACTTGTGAACACTGCAGCGGGTGGAGCTTAAAGCGTTTCCTTGGTTACCGCTGTAAACAAAGCACTTATGAACACTGCAGCAGGCGGAGCTTAAAGCGTTTCCTTGGTTACCGCTGTAAACAAAGCTCTTGTGAACACTGCAGCGGGTGGCGCTTAAAGCGTTTCCTCGGTTACCGCTGTAAACAAAGCACTTATGCATTATACAGAGACAAGATGAAAAGGAAAAATACCATCTAAACGTTTCTAAAGACAGTAAGTTCCCCTCAGACGTACATTTATATAAACTCCTGCCCCTAAATGAATCGTAATTTGTTTAGAATCTCATCCGATCTGAATCGTCACATATTTGAACCGATTTTCAACCGGCTCACGGTTAATCATTACATCCCTAGATATTAAAGGTGAAATATTTGATTCGTTTTTCTGATGGATAATGATAAAACACTGCTGTTTAGGAATGATTGTATCTATCCTACATGAATCACGTTTAATGTCACTGATGTATAAATGTGGAGGGTCTGTCTGTTTTTGTAGCTCAGTTTAAACGAATGCTCTTTCACACCAGAAATGGCTCTGTTCCATCAGATGAGGCAATAAACTGAAGACACAAACCCTGCAGCCTAAAATCACTCTTTCTCTCTTTTCATTCCCTCCTGTCCTGGGTGGGTCAGCTCAGGTGACTGACCTCAGAGGGCAAAGGTCAACCATCACACAGCATGTGTGTCATATATGATATCTTCTTTGAAAAACTGGGATCTTCCTTCTGCCTCTAGATAATCACATTCATAATGAATAATTCAGCCCTCCGTCATCTTCAAATACATGCAAACTACTGCAAATCATCTGCCCAACTAATGCATACATAATAATGAGTGGGCGGGGCCTTTCATTCTCATCAGCATCTCCTATTGAAATATCAATGCGTTCCAGCAGAGCGATCTCTCTGTAAATGCCCTGCGTCTCAAACGGCTGCGTTTAGCGGAAATCATTACAGCAGACGGACAGAAAGCGAACGCACTTTTCCTTTGCTTTGAAACAGCAAGGCCTCAGTGTCAACCAACCAATGCCGGAGAGGCCAACAAATCATATAAATAATTAAAACGTCTTGGTTAAGACATTACAGGGAGACTCTTATCGAACAAACACATGGAGAACTGCTGGATTCCAGTGTATTTGATGCTGAAATCAGATTATTGAACTGAACACCCAAAACGGCTGAATCTGCAGCAAGAACGAGTTACAGAACGAGCCGTCTCACTCTCTGTCTGTCTGTCTGTCTCTCACATCACGGGTTTGTGAAACATGTCCAGTTTGGTGGGACAGATTCTCATTAATAATACCAATCATGATTTAATTCACACAAACACCACTGATACACACAAAACCACTAAATAGATTCACACTCAGCTAATTCTTCAACCTGACAGACCTTCAAAACACACTCACACACACTTACTCACACAATCTTCTCTCACACACACACACACACTGATTCTAACACACACACACACTGATTCTAACACACACACACACACACACACACACACACACACACACACACACACACACACACACACACACACACACACATGTTTATCCATAAATTGTTTATCTCTCTCTCTCTCACACACACACACAGACACACACACACAAACAAACACACACACAACCACACACACACACACACACAGACACACACATACACACTTTCTCTCTCTCACACACACACACACACACACACACACACACACACACACACACACACACACACACACACACACAGACACACACACACACACACACTTTCTCTCTCTCTCACACACACACACACACACACACACACACACACACACACAGACACACACACACACACACAGACACAACATACACACTTTTCTCTCTCTCTCTCACACACCACACACACACACACACACACACACACACACACACACACACACACACAAACACAGGCATGGGTGTGAAATGGCTGCCTCTCAGACTCCATTTTCTGCGCAGACTCTGTTTTCGGTGTAACGCCCAATCAGCCTCTAAGTGTCTGTTATTAATAGCACCTTTTCACCTTCAGCAATACTGCAGCCTCCTCTGGCTGTAATTGAGGTATTTTCTCTCCATTTTGGTTTTGTGTTGGGAATAAAAGCATCATGTGGAGGATAACACCTGAACACACAAAAGCCAGAGAACAGCCACGATTAACTGTCATTAATTCAGAGAGAATCGTTTATAATTTCAGTGCACTTCTGTCTGTATTAAAATCAGAGTTTGATGGGAAGACGCGTGTCCTGCTGAGCCGAAAGTGCTGGGAGAGTCCGACTGCTAGAGAATAACAGCATGTGCTGCTCTGCAAGGACAATAAATGTCAATGGCTGGATCTTACTTCATTGAAAGATCCAGAACAAAAGCCTAAAAACAAAAGCACAAAACATCAACTGGTTTAAATGGGCTTTACATAAGCACAGAAATCAAATCTGCCACTTGCTCAGCATTTCTGCTCTCAATCCTGCAACTTATTCACATCTGCAATCTGAGTAACTTAAATCAAGTGGCTATCAATCATTTTAACACATGCTTCCCTTCTATGCAAATTTGGTTCACTTAAAATGATTTCACGAAATCAGCATAACTGAGAATCTCTTTCCAATGAACCCTTCACAGTAATAATACTAATAATATGTTTTGTTTACATAGCGCTTTTCAGAAACACATGGACACTTTACATAAAGTTGATACAGTTACATGAACAAACAAATAAGCAGACAGAGATCTTAAAGTGAGTACAAAAGCAAAGCATGGAACTGAAAAATGAGGCAGACAATCAATTAACAAAACATATTATAAATAAGTGAGTTTTGAGATCAGTTTGAAAGGTCTGGAGTGAGGAGACACCACAAAGGTTTTGAGGAAGTCCTGCCACCCACACCAGACAGTCTGAACTTAGGTACTGCTAGCAAATTCCCAGAACTGGATCTCAGAGTACGAGCAGAGACATTCGGCTGAATTAGTTCAGAAAGGTAAGAAGGTGCAGAACCATGACAAGCTTTGAAAACTGGGATGAGTATCTTAAGCTGAATGCGATAGATAACGGGGAGCCAGTGTAGTTGCTGTGAGACGGGAGTGATATGGGAAGATTTTTTTGGTAAATGTCAGGGCTGAATTCAGCAGCTGAATTTAGAATAAGCTGCAAGCGGTTAAGAGCTTTGTTGGGTAGGCCATATAACACAGTTACAATAATCCAACCGCAAAGTTATGAAAGCATTAATAAAAGATTCAGCATCTTTGAAATTGTTGTATATTGAAAATATTGGAATGGCAAAAACAGGACTTGACAAGCTGGTTGATATGGGGTTCAAAGCATAGTGTGGAATCAAATAGTACACCAAAATTACACATAGCTGGGGAGGGAGGGATGAACTATAGCTCCGTCGATGTTAATAGAGGAGACAAAGGATTTGAGCCTTCAGGTTTTCACATATAATTAACACTTTTAAACGCACCTTCCTTTCAGCCAAGTGAATCCTGCTCGGCAAACATCACATAATGTACAAAATATTAGTTACAGTAGAAAAACCTTCAACTTTAGCAGAACTGAGTAAAAATGAGTGGTAGTATTTGTTCACCTCACTATACTAACAAACAAACAAATACATCTGATGAATATAAATCTGATGAACAGATGAAATGATTGGAATGAGTCAAACCTGTTTATCAGACACTGATCTCCACATATGTGTGTGTGTGTGTGTGTGTGTGTGTGTGTGTGTGTACCCACACTCTCTCTCTCTCACGTGCTCACACACACACACACGCTCTCTTTCTCTTTCTCTTTCTCTCTCTCTCTCTCACACACACACACACTTACAAACATACACATTTGACACTGATTTTACATCCGAGTTAGTGCTGGCTGCAGATAAAGTTTTAATTGTTGGTGATTTTAATATCCATGTTGATAATGAAAAAGATGCATTGGGATCAGCATGCTTAGCAGTACCGTAACATGGGGTTCAGTCAGGGCCTTCAGTGAGCAACTGTGAACTACATACCCTTACACATCTATCTTACACATCTCTGTAACAGCTAACGAAGCCATATGCATATAATTCGCATATTATGCCTCACACAGGCTCTCAACGACAATGACAGCTGATCAACAATTTCAACAGAAGACCAGATGGGGGTGGGTTAAATGCAGAATAAAATTCCCTACATGGATCAGTAAAAGTAATCCACCAATCCACAGGTCACTATGAACATTCACGTCACTCTAAAATGACGACGCACTCACAGCAGCAAAACTGTTCAAATGTTGGACATCCACACACCACGCCACAGCATTATCAACCATCACATACACCTCCATAACAATGTGTCTGATACAATACTCCTCAAATAATAAAGCACTCACCTGTCACTTGTAAATAAAGTCTGTGCGTCTGTCATTCCATGTCCCTTTACTCATATTAAAAAGTAAACATGGCCAAATAACTTGTGCTCAGTGCTAGCTGTTACCGAATCATAGTTGCAATCTTTGAAATGGCGCACAAAACCTTTGTTATCGAATTCAGTTTGAGTAGTTTATCCTTTCTCAGTTATTCCTCTTTTGTCTGCAAAAGAGCGCCTTGAAAAAGGCATTTAGTAGATCAGCATCTAGATCTGGTGAAGGCGCCGGCGACTGCGGCTGTCATTTTCTTCTTTTCGTTTAATTTCACTTTCATACCTTAGAACTTCCCAACTAAACGCCGGGGCACAGTGTTGACAAACTGACATTTGCTGCGGTTTGTTTTTCATGTCCACTGGTTGAAGCGAACTCAGTAACGTGATATTTAGCCCCTGGAATGTGAATTTCACCAGGGGAACCCCGCCAAAAATGTGTATTTTTCTCCTGGAATGCGATTTTTAACGGGGGACCCCCTTGAAACGTGATTGAGCGGGTTTTGTCGAGAAAACCTGGCAACCCTGGGGCTAGCACTGGGCACGTCGCTAGACCCAGAGGGTGTGCTATCACTGAATGTCAAAATGTGATTGGCTGATGATTCTGTCACTAATGCTCGTTACAAATCAGATGTGACGTCTTTGAACAAAAGGGAAGTGCTATCTGTTGTGCTGGCCACAGACTTTTTTATGTAGGATATTCCAGTTCAACCTCAACAAAACCAATCATAGGCCATTTTGTGGACATTACACAAATGAAAATGATACCTAAATAATAATAATAATAATAAAAACATTTTTTATACAATTTTAATTTTTATAGGGCAAGCAGAGAAGGCCCTGCTGACCCTGACGGCCCACCACTGATTCATAGACATTCTGAACTCTATTGGGGTTAGTCAACACGTCTCAGGACCTATTCATTGTCGAAATCATACTCTAGATTTAATACTGTCACATGGAATTGATGATGATGGTGTTGAAATTATGCAGCCAAGTGATGATATCTCAGATTATTATTTAGTCTTGTGCAAACTTCATATAGCTAAAACTGTAAATTATACTCCTTGTTACAAGTATAGTAGAACCATCACTTCTACCACAAAAGACTTTTGTCACAAAAGGACACAGTGTTGCCCACCCTTCTTTCCTCCTCTGGAACTTATTTGCATGGCCCAAACACACATTTAGAAAAGTGTCACTAAAGCTTTACCAATGCATTATTCACTTACCAAACCACAACCAGAAAACCTTTTTCAATGTTATGAACACATTAAGTTCAAACATGATGGAAGAAGACTGAACTGTCTTGCATGCATTCACTTGTCCATTAACAGCTGAGTTTGTGTAAGACGTTGAACTACACATTGCTGTCACTTAGAATAGTTATTTCTCTGAATAAGTATGAGATGTGTGTGTTGTAGTTTGCATCGGTTTAAGGTTTGAGAACATAGTTATGAATGGATTTGGATGGAACTTTGTGATCTCTCTTTGTTTCACCCACTGCTTCTGCATTCAGAAGTCATGAGGAATTTTTATGGCTGTCACAGGCCAAAACCTTAGGAATCAGTCTGTTGGTGGGTGAAGGGCAGAAACTGCATTTTGACCAATGACAAATCCTGTCCTTCCCGGGGTTTGTACCAAAGGTCTTTATTCTTGCCCTCTAAGAGGTGTCTGGATGTTTTCTTATCATCTATCTGATGGCGTTGGACAGTTTGCTCATGTTAGTCCACCAAAATCCAATCAAAGTTTAGCAAACCTTTGTCCACTATTGTGGTCAGAGAGGGGCCCCGCCATAAACTGGGCTCTGAAATATGCTGTCCACTACAACACTCACAACACTCACACACACACACACACACACACACTCACACACACACACACACACACACACACACACACACACACACTCACACACACACACACACACTCAGGACTCAAAGGTCAGACGCTGTGCTGGAACAGCTCTCTGTTCTTCATTAGATACTCTGCTTTCACGTGTTCAGATGCTTTAATTGAGCGAGTGAGAGATGCAGGTGGAGGAGGAAGATTGAACTAAAGAAAAGAGAGTCTGTAGAGTCGTAATTAAACCAGAGGAAGACCTGGACTTCACATTTAGCCAATGAAAGCAAAGGTCAGGGGGTGCTGGAGGGCTGTCCGTATCTGAGCGCTCAAGGGAGGGACAAGCATCTGCCTCCAGAGACGAGACACAGCACCGCCGGTCTAATAAAGCTCAACGAAGAACGCTTGCATCCAGACTCAAAACTTCAGTTGCTTCTGTAAAAGACAACGGCTGAAAACTGGAAGTCACACACTCGCTCTCTTTCTCTCTCTCTCTCACACACACACACACAGTCCCCATGTTTTCATTGCTTTAGCAGTAAATTCTTTATGGCTGGTGTCACAGTAAATGCACACACAGCTGTCTCGGGTCCAGTGTGACATCAATGTGTGTATAAGAGCAGCAGAAATGCTAAGATTCACTTATGCATTATTCTGTGACATTTTGTAGTATAAAAAAGTGTGAGTATGGCATTCACACTGAATATTCCAAAAAGAAAAAGAGCACTTTAAATACCCATATACAATGTACACTACATAGTTGAGTACAGTGGCGGACTGGGACAGTAAATCAGGCCGGGAATTTGACTCCACCCCAGGCCACCTCTGTTGCTGCAGTCACCACCACCCTATTCATGTGTCCACCAGACTGCTAAACTTGTAGGCTAACCATGTTAGTTGATGTAACAGGTAGACTACCATACATAATATGAATTTATAAATAAATAAACCCTCAAAAACTCACTAGGAATCCACCGGAGAAGGACAAATCCGGCGAAACACGGAAGTAAAGCAGCGCCGCCATTACTGCGTGCCTTGCTGCTAAGGTTTTAGTTGAGGTAGCGTTAGTCCCGTAGGCGGCTGTAGCAGATTATAGCTGTACGAAAAGCTATTTTTATTTAGTTTTTTTTTAGTACGTATGCTGTCCAGTGATGCAGAGAAGAGTGTGTGGTGTGTGGTTGGCTGTTTTAACAACAGCACAAAACTACAGGCATGGAATAAACCCGTTTGTGAAATCCACGAACCTTTGTTGCACATTGACTGCCCATGTTCACGGCCATACGGATTACACAGAGTTCTTTACTATTAGCTAGAGATGATCAGTTCAGGTGCCGCTAGGGATCTGTCGCGTCACGTTTACAAGCACCAAAACGGTATTCATTGTTTGAATTTCATAATAAAATTGACAGAATCTGAGAGCTGAGATTGTCGGTCTCCGTGTCCTCTTTGTTTCGCGATTTTTTCTGTGCGTAAGAAAATGGATGTGTTGTGTGAGAGCGTGTGAAAAGCGTCAATTGCGTGTGTCTCACATTTTATTGCATTTGTATTAGTTTGAAGAGTAAAAAAAATCTGTGGGTCTTAACGCAATTACAATCGGCAAGTCGGTCGGACAAAAAGGGGAAAAAAATAATTAATTTTGTCAGTCCTAAATTGACAGGGTCGGTCAGTTATGGCAAACAAGAATATTTTTAAGGATGGCCTAATAGTTATTTTAAAACTTGTGAAGCTTGTGAACATATTAACAACACAGCTAGTAATGACAGCGTTCGGTTTTATTGTTGTCATCAATTAATACACTTCTTAATTACAATACATTACATATTTATACATTATTACATTATGTTGTCAATAAATTACCTTTATCAGTAAGTTTTGGCCACTGCCTGACATCATCTACCCAATTTTCCCTTTCACCAGACATTTTCTTTAATGAGCAAGATCCGCTTTCATTGAAATGTCATTAGAGGGCACCGGCAAGTGTCACACTGTCACACTTTGAAGTGTCGTTGTAATGGCGGCAGGCAAGATGGCGGCGCCCATAGAGTTTGCGGCGGATTTGTGTATATCATCTTTCCCTGAATCCCTCTCTCTCTCTCACTCTGCACATCTAGTTTCTCTGCTATATGAAATAAGCACTTTCAATAATCTATATATGCAGCCATCAATTGTATGTTCCCATGATCACAGTCCTACTACTGATGATCTTATAAATTATAAAAGCACATATTGTTCTAAGAGTATAGCCAGCATGTTTTAGTTTTGCTTATAGCTTAAACTTTACCGGAAGGTTCCTGCTCTGACTCAAAAGCTGAACTGTCCACCCCCTTTTGTTTAACAGCAGGAGCACTAGTGCTACTGTTGCTTCCTTTCCTACCTTCAAAATAAATAAATAAACATTGTAGACTAGGCAACATATTGTAGGCTATATGGAAAATCAAAATTTCTGGTCAAATTTGGCACTAAAAAAAATACTGTATCCCCATATGTAAAATAGTGTGCTAGTTTGTCATAAAGATGCTATTTAAAACTTCTATCATTAGGCTATATATATTTGTAATATTTTTTTTTAGAATCGTTTGTATCTATTGCAAGTCTCTTTGGATGAAAGTGTCCGTCTGCCAAATGATTACGTAAATATAAGGGGTGGAACAGTTCAACTTTTTCACGGTTAGGTTTGTTTCACAGTTTTAGAGTCACTGTTTCGCTACCGTTGTATGTGCTATGTTTATGGAAAAACGATACCTTTCAAAAAATATATATTTTATCATATTATTACGAATATTCTAACTACAGGCAACAGCACAAATAAATACAATAGAGTAAAGCTACAAATAAAATAAACTGACTTTCAGGTTTTTTAGGTAGGTATAGCATAGTTTTTAGGTACATAAATTGAATAAAGTAATCAAATGTAAAACAGCATTGCATTTTGGACTACAGATTAAAGATAAATCTTTATTAAAGTTACAAAAGCTGTTCGATCAAGAGCAGTGAGTGATTTCTTTGTTGTTGCTGTTCGATTAATATAAAGACTGTCACTTTAAAAGAATGCACTGATCCAGTGTTCGTGTTCGTATTGAACAAGAGTGAATGGTTTGGCCACGGGTTTTTTTTTTTTTTTTCATCGCTGTTGTTGTAATGTCTGGGAAGCCAGAATGTTCATCCATCAACAGAAACATATATTAACTGAACCCTGTTTGTTTTACGTGTTATTTATAGTAAACCATATTACAGATGCTTTGTCAGATTTAAGTTGAACAGCGTTTCCAGCGCGTGCCGAACCGTGTGTGGAGAACCGAACAGTTTGATTTTTTCAGTGAACCGTCCCACTCCTAGTAAATATAATGTAAATGTAATGCTGACCGACCTGCTCCCTTACTGGTGAACATGGCTGGGATTTTGCATCAACTTAATGCGTCTGTGGCCAGGGCTTTTCTCTTTTTTATACGTTCCCGCTCTGCTCCTCCTTTGCTTACGCTCCGTTTTTTGCACGGTTTTCTAAGATGAAGCCTGCCTCTGTATATAGCCAATTAGGCAGTGCTTCGCTGATGTTGGGTCATGTGGTGGTGTCATTTTCACTCCGCAATCGCCTGATTCGTAGATTCATAAATCCGTCAATTAATTCGAAGTTGTATCCCAGCCTATTGCACGTCAGCCTGATCGACTGCACAGCGGCAGCCGGCAGGCCAGAATGACCATCAGGCCAGCGGGAAATGTCCCGGTGCTCCCGATGGCCAGTCCGCCCCTGGTTGAGTACATAGTGCATAACTACATTGTGTATAAGTGCACAGTGTATAGTGCATCATTTGGGACACAGCTAGTGTCTGATCTGAGTTGAAGTGGTGGAGCAGGATCAGGATCAGAACAGGTCACTGACTGACTGACACTAAACCTTCAACATACTGCTGTTCCTGCATCTTTAGACTGTTATTCTGTCAGCAGCAGCTCCATTCTAAAGCCTCACACACAGACAAACACACTCACACAGAGAAACATGCACACTTCTTATATTTTGAAATAAGAAACTAGAAAAAAAACTCTATAGAAGAACAGGACACAGTCAAACTGTAATGTCTAACAGTTTCACTTCAAACAGGAAACACACACACACACACACACACACACACGCAATGAATATTTACTGATGGTCTCTCTGCTACTCTTTACAGTTTGTGTAGGTTGCTACCAGCAACAAAGAAAACTAATTCCACTGAGATCCTTTCACAGCTGTATTTCTCTCTCCTTAGAAGGAAGGATAGATAGATAGATAGATAGATAGATAGATAGATAGATAGATAGATAGATAGATAGATAGATAGATGTGGATTTATGATTATGGATGATGTTGATGCTGATGTTGTATTTCCAGAGTGTTTCTGTAAGTGTGGAAATTTCTGATTCTACAACCACCAGCAAACCATTTAATTAAATTAAACAATTACTCTAGCACAGTACAAATCACATTACTCTGCTTGTACTAAATTTAATGGACTTTCAATATTCTGTAGAAGAATGAGATGAAAACAGATGTAATTATGTGAAATGTGAAGAATTGCTGGTTAAATTACAGGTCATTTGTATTTACCCTCAAGCCAACAGATGTCTAACACTTACACTCACTGTGAGATCTGGACAGACGACAACACCATATGTGACCGAAAACACATACATGCACACAAACACACACACAGTGGCGGCTCTTCAGGAGAGGCACAGCTTTCCCAAAATTTTGAGGTGAAAATGAGGACGATTTAATGTTAATAAAACTGACAAGTCATTTCAGTTCATGTCTCAGAATGTGTATTTTTTGTTTGTAATTTCACAGTTGTAATACCATATAACGTGAAAGCGCCGTTTTTCTATCGTGAATGTGACGAATCTGCTGATGTAATTACAACCGCTAATGTTAGAGAAGGGGAGAGGGAAGCCGGGGAGAGATGAGCTCTCGTGCCTCCCTTGGTAAAAAAATAAAATTACCAATCAGCATCGAGTGTTCACTTTCAGTGCTGAGGAGTGTTGAGAAAAGAAACCTCGTAGGGGAGGCTAGCCTCCCTTCTGACATCAACCAATCAGAGACGTAAATTACGTGATAGTTTGAACGTCTCGCACTGTGCTGATAATGATCCAAGTACTTATGAAGAGTAGCGATTTTGAATATTTGGTTGGCGACAGATTTACCAAGCTGTCATTCAAACAGTATATATACAAATTTAAAATAAAGGGAGCTAGAACACGCCTAAGCTGGATATAGGCTACAGCAGTCGGCTTAATTAAATGGCACAACAGACAGCTCTCTTTTAACACAGACTTTTAAGAAGGGATGGATGTTTGCTTCAAGTGATAAGGTAAGTGAAGTTATTATCTTGCTGTATGTGTTGCTTTAGGTTTTCTGACTAAAAGCAACCAAAAAGCCATTAATAAGCAAATAATAATAATAATAATAATAATAATAATAATAATAATCAGCCAGGATCCCCAGACCAATACAATAAGTGTGTCTCCTCTATTTTAAAAACCCACGAGCCTACTGCACACACACACACACACACACACACACACACACACACACACACACACAAACACGCACACATACATACATGTGCTACATACAATGTGTGTGTAAAAATTGTGTTATCCAGTTAGTTTGTCTGTGAAAAAAGATATTTCCTATAACTCTTAACATCTTTGGTAGACTAAAATAAAAATATATAACAAGAAGCTTGAGAGCTTCAAAAAATTGAAGTGTGAGGCTCTCAGTGAAACACACGTTGTAAAGACACCCAAACAACACAGAATGACTGTAATTGGCTGCCTTTCAAAGTGTGTGTGTGCGTGTGTGTGTGTGTGTGTGTGTGTGTGTGTGTGTGTGTGTGTGTGTGTGTGTGTGTGTGTGTGTGTGTGTGTGTGTGTCAACAACAACATTTGAAAAAACTCTGTTTCTGTTCCCATGGCAACCTGAGGTCTAGTGCAGAAACTGTTATCATTTTTGTTGTATGAATGAAACCTCAAAAGGACAGAGATGGACAGACAAAGAGATGGACAGGAGGACATACACAGACAGACACACACACACTCACACACACACACTCAGTCATTTTTGTTGTATGTGTAGTAAGACAGGCCTACTGCTGCGGCCAGACAGTATTCAACATCTACATCAGTGAATGAACATTCAGTCTGGAGCGGTTCACAGCCACTGAGAAACCAGCACTGAACCGGGTCTACATCAGAACCTGGAGCTGCTGGATCATCATAGACAAACCTGGAAACATGGTAACTCACTCACTAGTGGATTCTCAGTCAGTCTGGACAAAACCAGACAAATCGTGGTGATCCAGAAGAAGAGCATCTAAGAGGAGAGCTGCAGTTCCCTGCCACTGACATCAGAGCATCCTGATGTTTTTTTTTGTTTGTTGTTTTTTTTAAATGATATTTAGGACAAATTATCAACTAAATGTGTCCTTTTATTATTGCTTGAACAAAATGCTGTACATTTTTTTGTGAAATTGAAATATAACTATAATATACTAATATAGCACTTGCATATCATTGCTCTTTTGTTGGTTTTGATTGCTTCTATTGTCCTCATTTGTAAGTTGCTTTGGATAAAAGCGTCTGCTAAATGACAACATTTAAATAGAATGTACATGTAAATAACAAAATTTAATTGAAATTTTAAAACAAGCCCCAAATCAAATAAGTAACACAAATAAAAGAGGCAGCCACTGCATTTTAATCATGATCCAAACAAAGATGCTGCATACACGCAACATGAGCAGTTTTGAATCTAAATTAGATTGTATAATTTAGAAATTTGAAGCAAAAACAGAATAGTTTGACTTCATTTTTGTGAAACTATACATAGAAATATCTTTATGAAACAGAAACAGCAGACGAGCTGAACGAGACGCAGATTCACTCTCTGCCAGCAGGTGGCGCTTAAAGTGTTTCTTTGGTTACCGCTGTAAATATATATTTACTCATGTTTACTTCATATTTCTTCTGACAGAATCATCATTTCTATACATTTTCCACTGATTAACGCAATCTGATGATAAATAGCCTCTCCCAGCGCTGTGTGTGTGTGTGTGTGTGCAGTGCTCCGTGCTCGCGCTGTGACAATCTCTGATTCGTCCTTCGCCTTGTCAATCTTTAGAGTCCCATAACAAGACAACGTCACATCGTGTCACATGCTTCCTTCACTCTTCTGCGTTGATATCTGACCGTAACAACACAGAGAAACCTCTGTAACCACGAAATATCCAAATAATAAACACACTATTACGATAGTAAATGGTTGGTATGTGATTTTCTTGAGATTTGGGGCATTTGTATAACAATATTGAAAATGTACATCTGAAATGCTAACTTGTGCAGCGATGTAAAAGGCTATAAACAGCATATTCCAGACCAAATTCCACCTGTGATCGCAAAAGGAAGTATATGAGCAGAAACCTTTTTATTTTGGGTATGTCATTTCTGTCTCCAAACAATTTTGACATAAATACTTCAGTGATTTATAAGTGATAAATAATGTATCAACTAATAACTTATAAACCATCTACTAATGATCAGTTTGATTTATTTCATGATTTAAACTTTTTAAGATAACTTACAACACATTTGTAAATCGTTAGCATACCACTCATTAATCATTTATGAACATATAGTCATGTTTTGTAAATGATTCGTTCATCATTAACTAATAACTTATAAGTTACTTATAACTGAATTAATAAAACATAACTAAAATGTTAACTTATTACTTATTAATCATTTATGAATATATATCATCATAAATCATAATATTCATCATTAACTAATAATTTATAAATAACTTATAACAGAACGTTATTATAAAGTGTTACCAAGGATTTTTAGGCTGCATTAATTAGGTCAACCGGAACCGGGAACACTTCCTTGTCTCAGACGACCACCGGGACAAGACCACAGGAAACAGATGAGTCCTCTGCACAATCTGACTTTGCTGCAGCCTGGAATTGAACTGCTGGTTTCGTCTGGTCAGAGGAGAACTGACCCCCCGACTGAGCATGGTTTATTTCAAGGTTTTTTCTCCATTCTGTCACTGATGGAGTTTTGGTTCCTTGCCGCTGTCACCTCTGGCTTGCTTAGTTGGGGACACTTCATTTACAGCGATATCGTTGACTTGATTGCAAATTATTGCACAGATACTATTTAAACTGAACTGAGCTGCATGATGACATCACTGAATTCAATGATGAACTGCCTTTAACTGTTTTGCATTATTGACACTGTTTTCATAATTAATGTTGTTCAGTTGCTTTGACACAATCTGTTTTATTTAAAGCGCTATATAAATAAAGGTGACTTTACTTGACTTATGATAAAGTTTTTCCCAGATTTGTGAGTATTTAGTGCATTCTGAGAGAAAGTGCAGCTCTGTCTCTCCGTCTCTATCATATGCTCGAGCCTCTTAGTTTGTCATCTGTTACTCTGCACAGAGAGTCTGCCATAGTCTACTGTCTTTTTAGGGGCAGATAACATTGCATTTTACTTTGTAGTTGTGTTTGAGTTTCTCAATGAGTGATGAAATAGTTTTTCATTTGTGCTGTAATTTGGTTGAATGTAATGTGTTTGGCAGTATTGTTCTTGTCCAGATCGGTGTGATGGGGGTTAGTGGATGTTTGTGGAACATCAGGACACCTAGCTCTGGAGCAGCTGAGAGATAGGATCGGTTCCTTTGTTCAGCTCTTGGCATTGCAGGCCTTTATGATGGTATGAGTCAGGGTCACTGAGTTTTAAATGCTTCCAGAATTTAATTGCCCTTTTCTGTATTTTTATAATTAGTGAATATTTGCCTAATTCTGCCCTGCATGCATTATTTGTTGTGTTCCAGTTGACATGTAGAATATTTTTACAGTAATCTGCATGTGGGGTTTAAATTGGATGATTGACCCTTTTGGTAAGTTCTTGATTTAGATTTGTCAGTGGAACCCACACCTCACTCACTCTTTCTCTCTCTTTCTTGTATACACACACACACACACACACTAACATTTTGGTAAGTACATACTTTTGTTTTTTTATTGTGTCTTAAATATCTGGAAATGTAAAATTGTGTATTAAATATCTGGAAATTTACACTGGCATTTTTTTTTTTATCATGTTTTGCTTTTTATTTCAAACACATATAGAATTTTATTACAGCTTTGTGTGTATCCAATTCTGATGGACAGTCTGGAATGAAAATCGGCATTTAACATTATTATTGTGCACCTCTGTAATGAATCAGTTTTGAATCGGTGATTGGTCAGGTTCATGATTTAAACATCTTATTTTTTTCTTTTCTTTTTTTTTTAAGACTTTGGCATTTGAATCATCAGGATATTTAATTAATGCATTAAGAAAACATGCACTGCTACAATATATTCTTCTGTTTTTTCTACGGTGTTTATCAGCCTTTGATTTAAAATCTGGTTTCAGCACTTCGTTTTGAGCTTCTATTGATGTTCCAGCATTTCTACACTCACAGAAGTTTTACAATCTAAAACCATTTAGAATTGAGGTTTGAATTGAACTGCATAACAACATTTCAACAAATACGTTTTCATTTGCAAAACCTTTCTTTAATCTAGATGTTATTATTGCGGCCTGTGTGTGTTTAATAGAGCTCCTCTATTCATCTGCAAAAGGCTTGACAGGAACAACAGGAATATTGATATCAATCAAAATATGCCATTGTCACACGGTCATTGAGCCTGTGCTGAATGTGTTCAGTACTGAAACAATTAAAGGGAACATCACTGTGACTAGATAGTAAAAGTTTAAGCACCACTGGTGTTCTTCACAGAGTTCTTACAGTTAAACTTCTGTCTGTTCAAGCGAGCTGCAATACAGTGCAGATCTTACGATGGATCCACAGGAAATTTTGCGAGTTACTGCAGGAAACCCGACCTGACCGATGTGCTGCTGTTAGTTTGAGTTCATCACCAGAGGCAGACGCACACCGGGGCTCCTGCAAGCGTCCAGATCTGCCCTGTGTGTGTGTGGAAAAATTAAATGTCAAACTGCTGCTGGGCATCTGTGAATCAGATGTCTATGGGTTAGTTAAGATCCTCCAACCGACAGACAACTGCCAAGACCAACACAACAGTAACTAACGTATAATGAGAAACTAAAGACTGGAATACACAACACTACTAAAACCCAAACAGGATTAAAACACTAGGCATCAAAACACTTGCCAACTTTGTCAGTGGTTACAGAGGAGAAAACTGGGCATAATGAACTAATCGTTAACTGTAAATCTGGGCAAAATCTGGGCAAAAGTCATGTATCATGTTCCAATCTTACAAAGAAAAAAGAAAAACAGCTGGCTAAGTGATGGACAGTGATCAGATATATTTGTTCTTGAAACACACACAAACGCTTGCATATGTGGTTTACGGGGACTCTCCATAGGCGTAATGGTTTTTCTACTATCCAAACAGTATTTTCTATCCCTAAACCTACCTCTCACACAAAACTACAGGCATTTTTTGAATTTCAAAAAACACATAGTTTAGTATGTTTTAAGCCATTTGGATTATGGGAAAACAGGAAGTGTAAACAGCATAAACCAAATTTACAGAGAACTAATATAAGGAGAGAAACTGATCAATGAGCCATTAAACTCAGCCCCATCACAGAAAGAGGAGCAGAAGTGAACGAGACTCCTGCCAAAATTTAACAACATGAAATTGGATGTTATTGCATTTTAATTAGTTTCAGCCCGTCTGCGAAAAGCTTCCTGGCAGAAAAACACCTTGAGCAGCCAAAGGTTCCCATCAGAGTCATTTACTCATATGATGAACGTTCCCAAGAATCTCACATTTAATGCTGCAGTCCTGATCAAACACAAACACAACACTTTATAATCCTCCTCACTATCACCACAAATTATTAACTTCAACTATTATACATACATCCAGCTCCACACACGGATACGCACAGCAGATCTGGTTGATGGTCACCAACTGTAAACTATCCCAGTCACTAACAGACATTAAGATGTTAGCAACATTAACTGGGTGAAGTGTTAATTTTACTGCTTGTTGTGACTGCTTCTTTATTTTAAAGACAATCTGTTCAGCTGTAATATTTGAGTCAGTGATACATCATTTAATTAAATCACTCAAAGGGTCAAATCTCAAACAGTAATGTTATACAATGTTGTTCAAATCTTCCAAAAGCAAAGTGAAGAGAATCAAAAGCAGAAGCTGCACAAGACTGGTCACAGGCATCTTTACCATCTATCTGATCACATGGGAGATGTCATGAACTCATCATGTGACCCGAGGACAACAACAAAATAAAGCCAAGCCAAAGGTCTCAAGCCAAAGGTCAGTGAATCCCCTGCCAGCCAAAAGAAAAAGTCAAAGCAATCGATAAGCATCTGTATCGAGAACAGACTGTTGATTACCAGCACTGAAATTACATACCCTCACTGTTTGGGATTTACATATTGAAATGGAATATCGATTCATATGTGTAGTTTATTTGCTGGCCACACTCTCTCTCTCTCTCTCTCTCTCTCTCTCTCTCTCTCTCTCTCTCTCTCTCTCTCTCTCGGTGTGCATGCACGAGTTGTGCAAACGAGTGGAGTGTGTCTGAGAGTGTTTGGTGAGTGTTGTGATCTTTGCTCTGTCTTTTTCTCTTTTGCTTATGTTATTATATTTGTTTAGTGAAAAGGAAAGCGTAGATAGTAGGGTGGAGGAAGTTAAAGCGGCCAGAATTTTTTGTCTGGCCGCTGTGGCTATTGTTTGTAGCCATGGCATTTGAACGGTTGATGCGCCGGCATGGCATTAAGGTACCGGTCAGAGTAGATTGCTCCGTTGAGGAATGTAGCCTCACGGTTGGAGAGGTTGTTGGACATAGTTGTATTAAGTCGGCATCGAGAATAAATAGTGCAATTGTACTGTTTTTGGAGATGATTGAAAAGATTAACCAAGTTGTTGAACAAGGAATTGTGATCAAGGACAAGGACATTGGAGTTTTTTCGCTTGTCAATCCGGCAAAAAAAGTAGTGATTTCAAATTCATCAGCAATGAGGTTATAGAATGTGAATTAGCAAGACATGGGCAAATTGTTTCAAGATTAAAAAAGATTCCACTCAGATGCAAATCCCCACTTTTAAAACATGTGGTATCTTTTCGTAGACAGCTTTTCATGATTCTGAAGGGTGATGTAGAAGAATTAAACAGCATTAAAATTCAAGGTAGAGGGTTTTGAATATGTGATTTTTGCCACAAGTGAGACTATGAAGTGTTTTAAGTGTGGAGAGACAGGACATCAAGTTCTGTTTTATTCAAGACAAAACAATGCTCCTCAAAATGAGGTAAATAATCAGAATGTCGCACAGGTGCTAAAAGAAGCTGAGCTACCCTCAGGTACTCAAAAGTCTACTGAAGCTTTAAATGCTGAGAAGGAAAAAGGTACTAAGATTAATGGGAGGAGTACTAATACTGTTTCAAAGACTCTGGAAATGGATATGATGAAAGAAGTGATAGAAGCTACGGCAGATGAGGATAGTGTAATGGTGGAGGATGAAGAAATTGTGTTTAAGGTTTCTGTAGTGAAAAGGAAATCGAAACAAAGTAAAAGGGGGTCAACATCAAAGAAACGACTATTGAATAGTCAAGAAACAGAAAAGGATGGGGATGATTATAGTACAGAAGATACTTCTGATGATGATTCTGATGATGCTTCTTCTTGGCTAGTTTTGGTGAAAAGGAGTTGTCATCTACTGCAGAGACCTTGAATGAGGGTCAAGAGCAAAGCAGGTATAGCCTTGAAAATGTTCAGCGGTTTTTGAGCATGACAAAGGGCAAACGGAACGCTGTAGTAGAAGATTTTTTTTTCCCAGATCGTAAACTCTTTATTGAATCATCATGCGTGTTAATGAGAGAAAGAGGTGAAGAGTTTTATCTATTCAAGATTTTCATAGACTGAAAAAGATTGTACAAAAGTTAAGTGCAGAACAAATGGTTTTGTTGTTATTTTTTAAATGGAATTTCAAGTCCAAATTGTTCTTTTGCCCTTTTCTTGTAAAATGTATGATTGTTTTTCTTTATATATATATATATATATAATATATATATATATATACCATGGTAAATATCACCCCCTCCCCCACCAAAGTTTTTTTTTTTTTTCATAATTGATTTGAAGTTTGCAACTTTAAATCTGAATGGAGCAAGGGATATTAAGAAAAGGAGTCAATTTTTCCAGTTAATCAAATTGAAAGGTAGATAGATATAGCTTTTGCTCAAGAAACCCATAGCAATGCTTTAAATGAAGTATATTGGAAAAGAGAATGGGAGGGTTTGGTTATCCTGAGTCATAAGAGCAGTAAGAGTAAAGAGTCTTCTTTGCAAATACATTTTTGCCAATCTCATATGAGGTGGAGGAAATTGTAGAAGGAAGACTTTTAAAGGTTACTGCGAAATTTGATGTTGCAACTTTTGTTTTAATAAATGTGTATGCTCCAGCTATGGTAACTGAGAGATTGTTGTTATTAGAGACACTGTCAAATACAATACAAAATTGTGATTCTGAACATTATCTCCTGGTTGCAGGAGATTTTAATTATACGACCAATTATATAGATAGGAATCATCTAGAGCCGCATACAGCTTCTAGGTTGTCCTTGATCCGGTTGATTGAAACCAATGACTTAGTGGATGTGTGTAGAAACATAATGATAATATTAAACAATACACATGGTTACAAATAAGGGAAAGTGGACTTTCAATAGCAAGGCTGGATCGTTTGTATTGTTTTAAACATCAATTACAAATGGTAAAATCATGTTGTATTAATCCTGTGTTTTTCTGATCATTCCATGGTGATTGCAAATGTTTTTATACAGTTTTTAAAAATTAAAAGTGCTTATTGGATTTTTAATAGTGCTTTGTTACAAGATTTGCATTTTAAGCAGTGTTTTGAGTTTTTCTGGAAGGAATGGAGAGGAAAGAAGACAAGTGTGTTTTCAAGTGTGAAGCAATGGTGGGATCTGGTTAAAAAGCAAATACAGCAACTATGTGTGCAGTACAATTTCAATGTCACCCAGAATTTGGTTGAAAATTAGAGCTCTAGAAAATGATATTGTAGAGCTTCAAAATATAGGTGATTTGTCAGGAAATCAAGTGAAATCTCTCATTGGAAAGAAAGCAGAATTAAGGGATCTGCTGGGTAGCAAAGCACAGGGGGCATTGATCAGATCTCGTTTTCAGAATTTTTCTGAAATGGATGCTCCATCCAAGTTTTTTTTTTCAGCCTGGAGAACAAAAATGGCCAAAGCAGAATCATTCATTGTCTTCGGGCAGCCAGTGGGCAGGAGCTCACGGAAACTGCTGATGTACGCAGGAGGGCAGCTGAGTTTTATAAAGAGTTATTTAAATGTGAGTATGCAGTAGACTATGAGCTTTTGCAGTATTTTCTCGGAGGCCTACCCCAAGTGCAGGAGGAGGCAAAAGAAAAGTTGGTGAGCCAACTATTTCCGGGAGAATTACGTGCAGCTTTAATGAGCATGGAGAATGGACGAGCTCCAGGGTTAGATCGTCTAACTGTTGATTTCTATAAAGCTTTCTGGGATCTGTTGGGTAATGACTTGTTGGAAGTTTTTTGTGAAAGCACTGCCAGAGGATGACTGCCTTTGAGCTGCAGGAGGGCAGTATTGACCCTTTTAGCCAAGAAAGGAGATCTAAAAGAAATCAAAAACTGGAGGCCTGTTTCTTTGTGTGAATTTTAAGATTTTATCAAAAACTTTAACCAACAGGTTAAGAAAAGTGATGGAGCAAATCATACATGCGGATCAGTCTTTAGACAATATTGTACTAATTAGAGATATTTTTGATATAGCCAAGATTACAGGTCAAAATTTGGGTTGATCTCATTAGATTAAGAAAAGGCTTTTGACCGAATTGAGCACCAATATTTATGGAATGTACTTGAGAGTTTCGGGTTTCCTCCAAATTTTATTTAAATGGTTAAAGTATTGTATGGTGACATTGAAAGTGTAGCAATGGTGGCTCAAGTGCCCCCTTAAAGGTTAGAAGGGGGATAAGGCAAGGCTGTTCAATGTCAGGAATGTTGTATTCAATAGCAATTGAACTGTTTTTATGTAAATTGAGAAAAACTTTAGAAGGAGTGTTACTCTCTAGAGAACGGGAGTTTTATTTATCTGCCTATGCAGATGATGTAATGGTTGTGGTCAAGGGAAATACTGATGTGGAAAAGGTTAAAGGGATAGTGGAAATTTATGGTAAAGTGTCTTCAGCAAAAGCAAATTGGTCTAAATGTGCAGCTTTAGAAGTAGGTAGGTGGACCCAAGGAAAACCAAGTTTGCCAGACAGACTGTCATGGGTTACAGAGGGTGTTAAATATTTGGGAGTTCTTTTAGGAAAATAACATTTTGTTATGAAGAATTGGGATGGGGTTTTGGAGATGGTTGAAAGAAAATTTAAAAAAATGGAAGTGGCTTTTGCCATGAATGTCATATAGATGACGTATTTTAAGCAGTACTTGAGCCACCTGCAGGTCTTTTATCAAGAGTTCAAGTCTTAATTGTTGATTTTATTTTGGAATAATATGCACTGGGTACCACAATGTGTTTTATATTTAACAAGGGGAGTGGGTGGGCAGGGTCTTCTGCATCTAGAAAGCCGTAAAACAGCTTTTAGATTAGTTTATTAAAAAAAAAAAAAATGTATGGTCAAAGAACTGCATGGACAGCAGAGATAAGTCTTATTTTGGAAAAAGCGGGAGGTTTGGGACTAAATAAAAAATCTGTTTTGGACTAAATGTGAAACGGGAGACATAAAAGAACTTCCCTAGTACTACTGCAGTGTCCTTTAGGCATGGTCATTAGTAAGAACTGTAAGGACTATGCCATCACTTAATTGGTTACTTGAAGAACCTTTAATCAAAGGTGAAAGGCTGGATGTTGCTAAACAGATAAGACAAGATTCCTACCAACAGCAAAAATGATTACTTTGAGACAATTACTGGATATTGTTGGAAATGTCGAAAATATCAATGTTGTGTCACAATGTCTGGGGCTCAAATTACAGAGAATGGTGGGTCTTTTTTGGATAAGATAAAAGAAGTTTTGAATGATGAAGACAAATTTTTAATCAGGAATTTTGATAATAGATTATTTGAACCTGAAGAAAGTGACATTTTTCCAAATATGGACATTTTATCAACATTTTCCCAAGAAGAATATCATCATGAATTACTTGCGTCTAAAAGGCTAGACGGGTTGGATTTTTGTTCTGTAAATGGAAAAAAGTTGTATGAACTATGTGTTAAACAAAGAAAAATTGAAAGACCGGGGTAGAAACGCAATGGGCTGCTCATTTTGGGGTTGAAACTAACTGTAAACCTGTGTGGAGAAGTACATACAAGCCACCATTGACCAAATCTAATGGAGATTTGCAGTGGAGGATACTGTATGGTATTGTTGCTGTGAATGCATTTGTTAGCATAATTAATTCATCAGTTGACAGTAAATGTCATTTTTGTGAACAGAGGGAAACCATTTTTCACTGTTCACTGTACATTGTGATAGGCTTAAAAGCCTATTTTTGATGCTTAATTTTATGTTTGTGGATTTCAAGGTTATTTTTTTCTACGGTTGGGTTCATTTTTGGTTTTAGGTTTGGAAACAAAAAGAGAAAGAAAGGACAACTTGTTAACTTTGTTATTGTAAAAGCGAAAATTTACTTGACAAGAAAGGAACAAATAGAAGGGGTAGTTGGTAGGGATGTTGTATATGTTTTTAAGAGTCTAATAAAAGTAAGAATCAATTTTGATTATTTATTTTATAAAAATATGAAGAATATTGAAGAATTTGAAAATGTAAGGGATTACAAAGAAATGGTATGCTCTGTTAAAGATGGAAAATTGCTAAGTGTCTTGAGTGAAGTGTATGTTTGGTAATTGTTTTTAATGGTTAAGAATAAAGTGTTATAAAATCTCTCTCTCTCTCTCTCTCTCTTTCTCTCTCTCTCTCTCTCTCTCTCACACACACACACACACACACACACACACACACAGAAAGTCAGTGGGTAAAGCTAATTTCTCATGATTTCTGATGGTCAATTCTGCTAAATGAGTTTTTTGGTCATTAAAATGACACCAGAGGCTGAGAGAGCAATGAACTGTGGGTAATAAATCAGCAAAGCCAAGAAAGCAATGAAATGAAATTAGCAAGCAAAAGAGGTCACATGGAAATGCTGAAAAGAATTACTGATCTAGCATGCTGTTGAATCTATCCATGTACAAAAAATAATAATTATATAATTACTCCTGCTAATACTTATAATTAAGTGTAAACTGGAGATGAAGTCATAGAAGTTAATAAAAAAATAAAAAAATAAATAAAAAAGAACATGCAGTAATTTGGACGGCTGAGACGAATGAGAAACGAGACACTGGGTAAAAACAGATAGCGAGCCAAGATTCTGAGTATTGAGTTAACCTCCTCCTACAGGGTCATGACAGAATCCTGCTTCAGACAAAACTAGATCTGTTACATATGGTGAAGCCAAGCCACGCTTCACATTATCCTGAGCGTAAGTTACCCATCTGACAGCTAACAAACACTGAGTGACATACAGATCTACGTAAAGAGGCAAGGCAAGTCAAGGCAAGTTTATTTATATAGCACATTTCATACACAATGGTAATTCAAAGTGCTTTACATGAAAAGAAAATAATAATAATAACTGTAAAAAAATAAAATAAAAAAATTACAACAATAAAACAAGGAATTTAAAAACTTTGAAAATGATTTAAAAAATGATTTAAGAGGTTTAAAATGAGTTTAAATCAGTTAAGAATAGAAAATGATTATACATAAAATATAATGCAATCAGTTCGGACATCGCACAGTGCTCCTTCAATAAATGCACAGCTAAACAGATGAGTTTTGAGTCTGCATTTAAATGAGACTACTGTTTTAGCACATCTGATCTATTCTGGAATCTGATTCCAGCTGCCGGTGGGATAGTAACTAAAAGCTGACTCCCCTTGTTTTGAACCCTTGGTATTTCTAACTGACTCGATCCTAATGATCTGAGTGCTCTGTTAGGTTTATATTCAGTGAACATATCTGCTATGTATTTAGGTCCTAGGCCATTGAGTGACTTATAAACAAGTTAAAGTACTTTAAAATCAATCCTAGATATAACTGGAAGCTAGTGTAAGGTCCTGAGGACTGGTGTGATATGCTCAGATTTTCTGGTTCTAGTCAGAATTCTGGCAGCAGCGTTCTGGATGAGCTGCAGCTGGATAATGGTCTTCTTGTGAAGGCCGGTGAGAAGACCATTACAGTAGTCCACCCTGCTGGTGATAAAGGCATCAACAAGTTTCTCCAAGTCTTGACTGAAAACAAAACATCTAATTCTTGCAATGTTTTTAGATGATAGAATGCTGATTTAGTTACTGCTTTGACATGACTACTGAAACTAAGGTCTGTCTCCAGAGTCACACCAAGATTCCTGACTTGATTTTTAGTTATTAGACCCCTAAAGTCAAGGTATGCATTCACCTTGAAAACTTCATTTTTGTTTCCAAATGCAATGAATTCATTTTTTCCTTGTTTAATATGGCACATTCAGCTGTTAATTTCATCAATGCATTGGCAGAGGGAGTCAATGGGGCTGTAGTCATTTGGAGATAAGGCTAGGTAAATCTGGGTATCATCAGCATAGCTGTGATAGGCAATTTGGTTCTTTCCCATTATTTGACTTAGTAGGAGCATATACAGGCTAAACAAGAGCGGTGCAAGGATTGAGCCTTGTGGGACTCCGCATGTCATGGATGTCCACTTAGACTTATGCTCTCCTATACTCACATAATAACCTCTCCCTTCTAAGTATGACCTGAACAATTTGAGTACCATCCCAGAAAGCCCGACCCAGTTTTCCAGTCTCTCTAGTAGTATGTTATGATCAACAGTGTCAAACACAGCACTGAGATCTAGTAATACCAGCACTGATATTTTGCCAGAATCAGAATTAAAGCGAATATAATTTATTATCTTAATGATCGCTGTCTCTGTGCTGTGATGTGGTCGGAAACCAGATTGAAAATTGTCCAGGTATCCATTTGAGTTTAAGTATTTGTTCAGCTCCTTAAAGACTGCCTTTCAAGAATCTTGCCTATAAAAGGAAGATTTGATATTGGTCTACAGTTGCTCAATACGGTGTTATCAAGATTGCTCTTTTTCAGAAGGGGTTTAACAACTGCAGTTTTCAGGGAGTTTGGAAAAGTCCCAGAAAGAAGTGAGGCGTTCACCAATTCTAAGAGATCTGCTTCTAAACAGTTAAGCACACTTTTGTAAAAAAATATGTGGGAAGTGTGTCAAGATAGCAGGTTGGCGATTTAAGGTGCTGTACTATTTCTTCCAAAATTTTGCTATGAGTTTCTTCAAAAGCAGACATAATATCTTCTTTTTGATATTGCAGTCGAATCTGTCTGACCTCTGCATAACTTGGGGATGTGCTAATTGCCTTCCTGATATTATTGATCTTCTCAGAAAAGATGGAAGCACACTCATTGCATTTGCTGTCTCAGAGAATTTCACTGGAAATTTGACTTGAGGTTGGGGTGGGGGGGGTTTGTCAGTCTCTCAGTAGTAGCAAAAAGAGTGTTGTTTAAGTTACTGTTTATAAGGTTTGAGAAGAAAGTCTGTCTAGCTGTGACTAGTTTCACATTAAAAGCATGAAGGCTGTATTATAGATGCTATACTGAATTTCAAGTTCAAGTAAAGAGGAGCGAAAGGCTGAAAAGCACAAGTGCATCATGATTTTTTTCAAACGCCAATCACTAATGGAGTGTGAGAGTGAATCCAGCACCTTCTCAGAGCTTCAGGAAACAAAACACCTGACAGAACAAACGCAGGCAGTGATCATCACGATGGGCTGCTGGAACACGCTGTAGACCCTCATGAACCAGCGACTGATTAGCATAATGAGATGCTAAAGAAACATCATTAGGCTAAAAAAAAAAAAAAATACATTCAGGATCATCTTCAGTAACAGCAGCAGCAGTCATGTGGTGAAGAGCACAAAGATCTCAAACACACACAACGACTTTATACAGCCGGCGATTAGAAGACATGAGCTGGATGTCTGGTGTTATTGTGGCTACTTACAGTGTAAGCCAAATATATTATTTTAACTTATTTTACTTGGAAACATTTAATAAAATAGTCAATTATACTGCTTCTTTCTCCTTATTTTATTCAGTAGCCATTTACATACGTAGTGCATATCACCACCGAACTGGTGGTTGTGTGATAATTTTTCTTTTTTTTTATTTAATCTTTAATCACTGAGAATAAGAAATATATTGTAAGTTTCATGCCAATTATAAAATAAAACATATCACATATATTTTTTATTCTAGAAATGCATTATAGAAAGTGCAAAACCATGTGTGAGATTACAATTAAATCAAATATATTAGAATAAAATAAACATTACCTTGTTTTAACAGTGTTTTATAAATAATATATCGATAACTATAATATATGACATTAGAATAATATAATACTACCTTAGATATTACTAATAGTGTTTTATAATTAACATATCATACAACTCTCTCTCTCTCTCTCTCTCATATATAATATATATATATATATATATATATATATATATATATATATATATACAAACAAATTACTAGTAAGGTAAGTCACCCTTATTTGTATAGCGCTTTATACAATACTGGTTGTGTCAAAGCAGCTTTACAGTGTCAAACAGGAAAATAGT
Source organism: Cyprinus carpio (assembly GCF_018340385.1). Taxonomy (NCBI): domain Eukaryota; kingdom Metazoa; phylum Chordata; class Actinopteri; order Cypriniformes; family Cyprinidae; genus Cyprinus; species Cyprinus carpio. Next base: position 3,568,479 of record NC_056578.1, on the reverse strand, counting down.
TTGTCAATAATGCAAGAATAATGCAAGATGACAATAAGTAATTTTTTTTCAGTTATGCTGTGTCCCAATGTGCCTACATATAATACACCCTTAAAGTATGTACTCTTTTGGTGAAGAAAAAGTACACACTTGAGTGTGTAGTAGAAGAGTAGGCAAGCTTTGGGACATACTATAACGTCATACAATTGCGTCTTTAACAGTCCGCTCGGTCACATTATTAGATGCACCCTGTCACTGTAAACTAGCATGTCAATCATCTTGTTACAGTTAACATCCTCCACATTTCATTTCATTTAACTTCCTACCGTACTGGAGAGAATTGAAGTAGCATGTTGATCTGCGAGCCGTGGGTCTTCATGCAGAGAACTCTGCTCATATTTTTTGCATAATGATGAATTTAAAAGTTAATGGCCAAACGGATGTTTATAAAAGTTCACGTTGTTGTAGATGAAAAATCCTAAAACAGATAACATTAAATAAAAATATTTAACAGGTTAAGTGTTGATTATTAGTAACTCAAACCCCTTTATCTAAACCTCTCTACTTAACCGTCGGTCACACATATCCACCATGTTTGAAGTTTAACATTTTTTATTCGTGTTGGTAGTTCTGAACCGAATCATTCATCAAAGGGCAATGGATTGTGGGTAATATTAACCATCAGAGTGTGCACGGACCCACACTTCAAAAATCTACCTGAAATAGTAGACCATCCAGGGACTTCTGGCATACTCTTTTCAACATATTATGCTTTGGGACACACATATTTTAATCTCACATACTATTTAGGATGGATATTATGAACATTGAGATGCAGGGAGAAAGTCAGTTCATTGATGATTCAGTGATGTCATCATCCAGTTCAGCTCTCTTCCAATAGTGTCTGTGCAATCAGTCAAGTGTCCTCAACTAAGCAAGCCAAATGAACCAAAACTCCATCGGTGACAGAATGGAGAAAAAACCTTGGGAGAAACCAGGCTCAGTCGAGGGGCCAGTTCTCCTCTGAGCAGACGAAACCAGCATGGTGTGGTTTAATTCCAGCCTGCAACACAGGTGCAGAGGTCTAATCTGGTTCCTGTGGTCTTGTGCCGATGGTCATCAAGGTGACGAGGTCTTCATAGAGGATCTAACCTTACTATTATATATTAGTATTTATTGCATATTATATAACTATATTGTAATAATATATAATGATGTGCACAAACTGTCATGGCCACTGGAGTCATGTCAATAGGTCACCTATGCACTGATAGTTCTGAAGTAAATTAACCCTGGCACAGTAAGCTGCTATGGCTACTTGCCTACCCTGAAAGTTACCTCTGTTTTTGGAACTGAATGCTGAGTTTATCCGCTTATTTAGCCTTAAACATACCCAGGTATGTTACATACCCTGCTCTCTGGAATACCCCCCAATCCAATGAGACGCTATGTTTATGTGTATGTACTAGCTTTCACTTCATATGTATGTCTATAAGTGCATATAAATACAAGAGACCAAAATTCACATGAACAGAGAGTTTACAGCCTTTAAAATAATGTTAGATCTACAGCAGGACTGACAATAATAAACACACTCTCACACACACACTGCAAGCTACATCTAATCAAGAATGACATTTGACTCAGCATGTTGTCAGTGTGTGTGTGTGTGTGTATGTGTGTGTGTGTGTGTGTGTTCATCAGGGCTCCCTAAGAAATGACCTTGCCCCCAAATGCCAAAAACAAAGACGTCTCCATCTTTCTTCTTCTCTGTAGAGCAGGAGCTTCATTATGTGCCACCGCTGCATATGCTGCTTTTCCTCTTAGGTCTTGTGTCAATATCACACATCAGCGAGAAACTTAGACTCACAATCTGAAAGCCGCAGATCCAACACACTTCAGTGTGAAAAAACACATGAATACAAGAGACACGCAGTGATGATGATGTCACTATTGAAATGTGTTTGTGTGTTACTCCAACACTGCACATCTTTCTGCATAACACACTGTTTTTTTCTTGTTTACATTTGGCCAAACATGTAATCACTCAGCACTGGTATCATGAAAAATAATCATCTCAATGCCACCATCTTTTACATGCATGCAGACAAGACTCTGACTGCTTTCAACCCAGCATGAGATTCTGAGCTGAAATCACAAGCTGTCAGAAGAGAGTTAAAAACAAACCAGAACATCAAATTACAACCTCCAGCGAACACATCATCCTTCTGTCCCGAAGACAGACAGTCAGAACTGCTGATCTGGTGATGTCACTGACTGATAAACATGTGATCTGTTGTCAGCAAATGAAAATGCCAGGAAATGTCCTTGATTCGTAACTCCTCAAGTCCTTGAGCTCAGTCAAGGTCATTGGTTCAAATCCCAGACAACACAGATACTGTAAAATAATGTACACCTTGGGCTTTCATTCATTTAGCAGAGGCTTTTTATCCAAAGTGACATACGGAACATCATAAGCAATCTGCCATAACCTGAATCACTTTGGTTAAAAGCATTTGCCAGACACATATAAAGTGTTTTTCTGAAATACCCGTTTTATATTGACTTAACACTGTCATTTATTGTACAAAAACATCAAAACATGCAAACACAGAACAAAGGTTTAAACTTTTATTTTGATGTCGCAATGAACAGTTAGCATTTAGAAGATAATGATGTTGGCGTAGGTTTATAAATGGTGATGTGTGATTTCTTCGCAAATAAATCTGATAGAATGGTGCACTTGTTCCCAGATGAATGTTATAAGCAACTCAGACTTGCAGCATATGCAGAGATGGGAGTTTTTAATGGTCCACGCATGTGAATGATAACTGTTTGTGTGGAGCAGCATTTACTGTGAACGGAGCCACTCTGAGATGCACCTAACCTAGACTCATTGAAATATGGTGCATATTAAGATTAGATTAGATAAGATTAAACTTTATTTTCAATATGCAGAGTACAAGTACAGAGCTAATGAAATGCAGTTAGAATCTAACCAGAAGTGCAAGAATATAGTGTTTTTTATACATATAAGTGCAGAGTAAGTGAAGCTATGATTTACAAAATGTACAGTGGAGTTGATATATACAATATTAAGAAGAGTATGTACGGAATATAAATAGGAATGCAATGGAGGATTTTATGTACATTATGAACAGCAGCAACGTAAGAACAGTGGTAATAAATACAGTTGGTTGAGTGTACAATAGTATTGTTAAACAATGTATTCTATGCAAAATATCAGTAGTGCAATAAACTTTTTATAGAAATAGTTTAGTGTGCTTTATACAGTAACGGTAGAGAGTTTACAGTGTAATAGCTTGAACAATGTACAGACTGTGCAAAATATGAATAGTGCAAATACATGTATGTAAAGTACTATGACCAGTCCAGTAAGAAAGTAGGTGCAGGTTAGATGGGTGGTGTGGAGTTCAGAAGTGTCACAGCCTCGGGGAAGAAGCTCTTCCTGAGCCTACTAGTGCGAGAGCGTAGGCTCCTGTAACACCTGCCGGATGGAAGGAGGGTAAAAAGTACATGGTTAGGGGGAGAGGCATCCTTGATGATGTTCCTTGCCCTGCCCAGGCAGCGCTTGTGATAAATGTTCTCAATGGAAGTTAACTGGGTGCCGGTGATCCGTTGAGCAGTTTTCACCACCCGCTGGAGTGCTTTGCGGTCAGATGCGGAGCTATTGCTGTACCATACTGAGATGAAGTTTGTGAATATGCTCTCAATGGTACAGCGGTAGAATTCCACAAGGATCTTGGGACTCAGGTGAACATTCTTAAGGCTCTTTAAGAAGTAAAGGTGCTGCTGTGCCTTTTTGACCAGGGTGGAGGTGTTTAGGGAGCAGGTGAGGTCATCAGAGATGTGGATGCCAAGGAACTTGAAACTCGACACACGCTCCACTACAGCTCCATTGACGTAGACTGGGGTGTGTGCATGACTCCTAGTCTGCCTTAAGTCCACAATGATCTCCTTTGTCTTCTGGTCGTTTAGTTCCAGATTTAGTTCCTACCACCGTGGTTTCATCTGCGAATTTGATTATGGTGTTGGAGCCATAAAGAGAAACGCAGTCATGGGTGAATAAGGAGTACAGAAGAGGGCTCAGTACGCAGCCCTGTGGAACATCGGTGTTCAGGGTGATGATGGAGGAGGAAAGGTTGCAGAGGGACTGAGGTCTGTTAGTCAGAAAATCTAGAATCCAGTTGCAGAGGGATGTGCTTATTCCAAGCTGACTGAGCTTGGATATCAGCTTGGAGGGGATTAGAGTGTTAAATGCAGAACTGAAATAAATGAACAGCATTCTCACAAGTGTATTTTGACTGTCCAGGTGGGTGAGGGCAGAGAGAAGTGCCATAGAGATGGCATCCTCTGTTGACCTATTGTGGCGATAGGCAAATTGGAATGGGTCTAGTGTAGCAGGGAGACAGGATTTTAAATGGAATACAACCAGCCTCTCAAAGCACTTGGCAATGATGGGGTGAGTGCGACAGGATGGAAGTCGTTAAGGGCCGAGGTAGTGGAGTGCTTCGGTACTGGCATGATGGTTGAGGATTTGAAACTAGTTGGGACAGTTGCCTGGACCAGGGACAGACTGAAAATGTCTGTGAAGACCTCAGCCAGCTGCTGCGCACAGGCTTTAAGCACACAACCAGGTATTCCGTCAGGGCCAGCTGCCTTCCGTGGTTTCACCTTACACAGAGTGGAGTAAACATCTGAGGTGGGGTATGTGAGAGGCAGTACATTGGGTGGAAGCTCAGCTTTGAGGGAGACCTCCTTATTATTTTGATCAAAACGAGCATAAAAGTGATTGAGCTCATCAGGGAGGGAGGAAGACCTGGAGGGAGGCACAGTGCTGGGTGGTTTGTAGTCTGTGATAGTTTGTATTCCTTGCCACATACGTCGGAGGTCCAAAGAATTGAAGTGTTCTTCAATCCTCTGTTTGTGTGTGAGTTTGGCCTGGCTGATACCTTTCCTCAAGTTGGCTCTGGCTGAGCTGTAAGCTTCCTGGTCTCCAGACCTGAAGGCTGCATCTCTTGCTTTGAGGAGGATGCAAACCTCTCTGTTCATCCAGGGCTCCTGATTGGGGAATTTTTTTTTTTTTTTTTTTTGTGGTCACTCTGTCCACACACCTTTTGATGTGGTCCAAGACAGAGTTGGTGTTAGTGTCAATGTTGATCTGAGAGTTTGTGGTGGCCTGGGCAGCAAACTCACTGTGTGCTGGAATTGATGTTGAAGCATGGAGTCAGTACCTTCCAGACAGATTTTAACAGTTCATATTGTAGGTTTCACACGTTTGATGACCGGGGTATACTTGAGGAGCAGGAACAAAGAGAAGTGGTCAGACTGACCCAGGTGGAGGAGAGATGTGACTTTGTAGGCATCAGTCACATTAGTATATACATGGTCCAATGTTTTATGTCCCCTTGTAGTGCAGGAGACATTTTGATGAAATTTAGGGAGAACAGATCTTAAAGTGCAGTGATTTAAATCCTCAGCAACAATAAAGGCCCCATCCGGGTGCAAGGTTTGTAATTTGTTAATAGCAACCCAAAGTTCTTTCATAGCCACGTTAGCATTAGCGTCCAGCGTACATAAACTGCAACAGCAACAATGCAAGTAAACTCATGTGGTAGATAGAATGGCCTGCACTTCATAATCAGGAACTCCAGATCAGCAGAGCAGTAGGTATCAACAATGACAGATTCTGTACACTAGGCATGGGCCGGTATGAGATTTCGACGGTATGATAACCTTAAGCAAAAATATCATGGTTTCACGGTATCACGGTATTGTTGTTATAGCTCTGAAATGTGTGATTTTTAAATGACTGTTTAAAAAAAAATCTTATTTAGAATATTAGAAACAGTAGAATTTCTTTATTTTTTTATTTTTTGTTTATGTTTCCTAAAAAGAAAAAAAGAAAGACTGACATCTTTATTTCACCTAAAACTGTAATTACAGTTATTTAATTTTAGTTATATAATTCATATTTATATAATTTCATATCATTTTGTTATATAATAATAATCATACACATAATTTGATTAAATAATATCCCAATTTGAAGCAAAAACAGAATTTTCTGACAAGCTTTGTGAAATTATACTACATGCCTGAACGAAACAAACAGCAGAAGCTCTGAATGAGATGCATATTCACTATCTGACAGCAGGAGGCGCCTCTGGAACACAGATACAGAACAGATACAGCCTTTCCTTGGTTACCGCTGTAAACAAAGCTGCGCTTTGCTGAAACACTGCTTTAAAATTAACTATACAGAGACCAGATGAAAAGAAAATACCACGTAAACTTTTCAGAAGACAGTCAGCTCCCCTCAGAAACACATTCATATAAACCCCCAAATCAATATTGAGGATTTTCTTCCAATAGTTTGTGCATCATGAACAGTGAGTGATCTGCCTGCTACAGTGTTTTTCTCTGTGCGTCCGTCTTCAGCGTCTCTGGTCTGTGTTAACGGGCGTTAACAGACTTCATATTTTCACATAAATTGCAACGCAGTTTGTGCAGAACAGAGAGTTGCAATAAGCCAAAAAACGTCTGGTTGCCAATTGCGTAAAGGCCAAAATATACTTCAGCCGTCCGACAGGCATTACGATATTTTCGTACTCAAGAGGGCTCGCGGACAGCCGAGCACCCCGTGGTACTGCACATGTGTCGAGTTCATCCATAGGCGCTCATCTGCGGTTGAGTACACTTTTGAAAGCTGTGTGGATGCGGCTGTGCACGAGACGGAAAGGATTGCTGAATGTGAAGTGTATCCGGGCCTTAAGTTTCGGGGGCAGCTCCTTAAGTTCGGCCATCCTACACACACGTGACTGACCGCTTGCTCACACCAACAGGAGGAGGAGGGGTCAGTGTTACTCTCTACACTGCACTCAGCCTGAGGGATTCCTACTCTTTCAGTCATTGAGGAGACATGGAAAACAGTGCATACTGCAGGAACGGTATAATGGAAAATCTTAGTGGTTTTGAAACCGTGAAATTTTCAAATCACAGTATACCTTGAAACCGGTAATCAGCCCGTGCCTACTGTACACCATGATTTGTTTACATAAATGTATACTCCACCACCCTTGTTTTAACCAGAGGTTGCTGCTACTGCTACAGCCCAGAAGAAAGAGCGTCCATTCATATGCACTATACATCGTTACAGAGCCACGTTTCAGTAAAGAACATAACATTGCAGTCCATAAGCCATTTCTTGTGAGGGTCCAGATCTTTAGTTTGTCCAGCTTGTTCATCAGAGACTATACACTGGCAAGGAAGATGCTGGGCAGAGCTGGTTGGTGTGGGTTTAGCCTTAGCTTAGCACGCAGCCCTCCATGCTTTCCCCATCTTTGTTTACAATCTTGATGCCGACAGCAAACACTTCCGGTCGGTGCAAGTGATCCGCTTGTCCGCGGTGATCTCTGTAGCTCCGGCTGGAGTTCGCTGAAGTTGAAAGGGTGATCCAAAATTATGTTGGAACACTGTTGGTTGATGACCAAATGTGACTGTTTACTGTAGCTGTAGTTCTCATAAATGAATCGAGCGAACATGAAGGAAATAACCAGGTAAATTAACACTATTTTCCAAAATCTGGTAAGACTCTGATTATGATTATTATTATTATTATTATCTGATTATGAACATTATTATGATTTTAAATGGTTTTAATATTTTGTGCAGCCTTAGAAAACAGTCTAATAATGTTTTATATGGATTCTCATCTGTAGAATGCGCCACTTCAGGTACTTTGCCAGTTAATGCTCAATGCTTCAGAAAACATGTTGTAACTATGCCTAAAAACAGGATCTGTGTAAAAATACACATATACCACCTGTCCAAATTACACAGAAAGCCATCAAGTAGAATAATATGCAACTTTGGTGTCTTTAAAGAATCATGCGATCATGAATAAACACGCAAACAGCACTCGTAGATGTGATCGTTTATCTTTTATTTTATAATTTGATCTCCCCTGTTCAAGTTTAATTTTTGTAATTACGTTAAATGTACAACTAAGCAACTTACTATTTGCTTAGTCAGGCCAATAAAGCACATTTGATTTGAACAGAGACACAGATGAGAGCAAATGGCTGTCAAAGACTCTGAACACACATTAGAGCTGTCCGTGGTGCTGAAACTGTCTGTGGTGCTGAAAATCAGCTGCATTACCATCTGAAGCACTGGAACTAACTGTGTGATTCTATTACCTCAAACTGATCGTTTGTGAAATTAATATTACTTGGACACATTCACTTCTGATAACAAATCACTCTAAATTGTAATTTAGACACATGCATTTCCTGTTAAGCTGCTTTGAAACAATGTGTATTGTGAAAAGCACTTTACAAATAAATTTGAATTGAATAGAACTGGAACTTTTAAAACTCACGTTTGCCATCAAAATACAGCATTTTCTCACTTTCATTGAAACAGCAGGTAACCAGAACAAAGTGGCCAAAGTCTAGAACAGCAGATTGTTGAGGAAATAACAGCAGACCAATAATCCAGCATCCAACAGTTTGATGGAGCGGCCTGACCTTTCCATAAAAGCACCTGATCTGATGAAATGAGAGAGAGACAGACAGTTTGGTCTCTGAGACTCTCACAACACTTCAAAGACGACGGCAGCTGCAGCACAGACATATAAACAAATGTCCTTGATTTTCATACAGGTTTGCACACAGACACACACACAAACTATAGTGGTGTGTAGGTGGAGTGTCACACAGATTGGTGCTGTTCCTCTTTCAGTACATGAAGTGAAACATTCATTTATATAATTTAACAAGACTGAGAGAGTGTCACATTTATTTCTTCAGCTAGAACCCAACAGAGCTACAGACTCGTCTGTCTCCCTCTCCGTCTGTCTGTCTGTCTCTTCTGGTACAGTTAAAGTGTGTGTAGTGCCTCATCAAGGAAAAAGAGAAAAACTGAGAATCAGCTGCCAAAACAAGAGTATGAGAGAGAAATAAATTACAGCAGCAGAGATGAAATGGAGCATGAATTCTGAGTATGGGTCACCATACTTGGCTTTATGTCACTTTCATTTTAAATTAGACTATATTTATTGCGTCAAAATTTGTTAATACTTTACTGTAGGTTAGGGGATTTGTATAATTGATTTATTACTCATGCAACAATACTTTTTATTGTTATAGCTTTAATTAATAAGCATTGCTATATAAATGATAAATTGGTCTAGTGCTCTTATGAATTTTTTAGCATGAGTTTGTGAGTTAACTATACTGAATGCAATAACATAGACTTCATAGACAGTGTTTGCATATTTGTAACCTACTTATCCTACTATCTCTATACTAGTGTTAAAATGCTACTGTTTTTGATAGTGTTGATAACATTTCTTACAGATAACTATTTTTTTTTTTTTTTTTTTTTTTGCATTTGCCTTACTGAATCTGGAATCCAGAAATAACCTGTGCATGGGCTTTTTTGATTACTAAGCACGTTTCCATTACAAATTTTTGCAAAACTATGGCGATATTTTATAAATGTTTATAAAAAAAAGTATTGTGAAATGATGGCATTTCCATTAACCAATGTTATGTGACTAAAACGTAACCTTTTGCCTCTCACAATTAGTCATGGCAACGGATTTTGGTGGGATTTTGACAGATTTTGGCTATATTTTCAAAGGAGGCCTATTGCGTGTATCTTTACAGAAGCAGCACAGAGAGCCACTTCAGAAACGTGGTTTGGCACAGCTGGAATAAAAGCAAGCACTGACTAGAGTGGTCGCAATCAGCTTCAGTGGCCATATCAGAGCCACACTGCACCACAGACGTATGCAGTGTAAATTGTCTAAGCTATGATGGCAAGGAAAGCCCCTTATACTTGAGAGCGGCCACGTATGAAGTGTTTCTTAGAGGTTATAATACATTGAAGAATGATCATATGACTTTTTACATATGCCATGTGACCTGTAAATTCGAAAAAAGTTTCCATTGCAGTTTTGTGAAATATTCCTCTTACGAATTGCCTGAAAAACCACCTCATGCGAGCGCAAAAACTTATTTGCGATATGCGAAATTGACACGTTTCCATTAGGCGTATTTTCAATTCGCAATTTTAATTTGCGCAATTAATGGGTAATGGAAACGCAGCTACGGTCAGTTTAAGTGCCGGAATTGCAGTTTTGCCAGACATTCCTATGAAGACAAATAAAAACTGAGAAATACATAAAATAAACCAAAATTTGTTCAAATATTTTGTAAATAAGATATAATAAAGAGATCACTAACCCTAAACTGAAACTTCTCTCTTGATTAGCTCTAGATGGTACCAGATGATGAATAAGGGTGTTATCTAGTAAAACGATCGGTCATTTTCTTAAAAGTATAAAAATGTATATGCTTTATAAACACAAATGCTGGCCTTGCACTAGCTGGACTTCACGCATGACGTAATCACGTTGTAAAAGGTCATGCATAACATAGTCGGAAGCACCGACTCAACGTTTAGCTACAAAGTGAACTTGCAAAGAAAGTCAAACTCCCTTTACAAAAAAAAAGTCAAACAACGTGGAGGCTGCGTCTATGCCCTTTTTCACAACTAAACTGTCTAAACAAACTGTCTAAACTGAATTATACATGCAGACATGCATATGGAGAGATTTTAATGGCAAATTTAGCAGAGTTCCGGACCTCATAGCTGGCTATGGCCATGCAAACAGGATCACTAACCTATTCCACCACAGACAATGAGAATAACTACATATTTGGACAGAGATTTCAGCATAACAGTGTAAATGTTGAGGAGTGGAGATAAGAGTGGAGACGCAAACTCACATTTACACACTAAGAACTAAAGAGAAGTACTGAATCAGCATCAGCATTGCAGAGACACACAAACTAGTCTTTCAGCACATTCTCCTGACTGCCACTATACTTGTGCTGAGGGTCACTCCTCTGGTTTATTGCTTCTTTTATTATTATAAGTTACATTCATGAACTGCTTTGGATGACCACATCACTGAATCAATACATGAACTTTAACTAGAGCTGCACAATTTGTAGAAAAAATGTTTATGAGCAGCACAATTAATTGTGAAATGCATTGAATGCAGTGTTCCGTTTGGATCTTATGTCAAAGGCTTTTATTTACAAAGTGTTTTGCAGCACTGCATATTGACTGTATTAATGCAATGACCAATCCTTTACAAGGGTCATGAAATGAGAGTTTCACACCTCAGAGCTAACTCTCCAGGTTGAAATATGAATTTGTGAGGATGATTTTCCTCTAGACATCCCTTTACACATGTATGAAACTCTTAACAAGAGTGATTCTGCCGCTGAGTAAAACAGATGATGTGCCTGAGCAAATGAACAAGAATGTTATCACTGTTTTCTTAATCTCAACATGCTGCCATTTTTTTCTAAATATCAAATTAATTATAGCAGGCCTAAAGTTATAATAGTTTTAGAACTAAATAAAGCTAATATTTTCAAATAGTCATTCTCTTCTGCCACAGGCTCAAATACATACGGCTCTATCTTGAGAATCAAACACACATCACACATGCTGTGAGGGAAAACAGTGATGAAGTTCACCAATTACAGCAGTGGATTTTAACTTTAGCTTTTGAAAGGGGAGATGCCACCTGAAATGTAGAGTTTGCAGGGAGTAAAATAAGGATGCAAAATTATCATTTTTACAAATATTTGAAGTTGTTTGATGCAAATAACTTTGCTTAGTTCATAAGCTCACCTCTAGAAACATGATGTAAAGATCTTAAAATGCATTTTATAATCCCTACAGAGCTCAAATCACAAGAGTTTTGCTCATCATGAGCTCAGTGACTGTCTGAATATTTTGGTTAAGTTTTACTCAAAGCAGCAACCTTCAACATCTCACCGTAAACCTAGAGAAACCATCTGCCAAAAGAATAAAGAATACAAAGACAAGTCTCATTCAACTCTTCAGGGCTAATGCTGATCTAACTTTTTTAACCCTATGTGTTTAGTTCAGAATAAATCATTCAGTAATGTTTTGATGTCTATGAGATCTTAGTCACTTCACTGTCTGTGCTCCTACGAACATGGAGAAATTTCTGCATCATTTCATTCAGTCACCCTGGTTTTGTTTCTCTCAAATATCGACCAGCAATTGCTAAACTGTGACCCTAAAAACCAAAATATATTTGTCTTAGATATTCTCTTCTGGATTCTGCCATCTTTTACTCAGCCTCACTTCATACCAAACCTCTATGATTTTCTTTCTTCTGGTTCTATGAAAGTCTGACAGTGTTGGTCGCTTTTCCAAGCAATTACAGCAAAAAATGGACACTGATGCTTTCATGCAAAAGCATCTTAAAAGTATCTTAACATATGGCTCTGCAGTCACACAAACTTAACTGATAATCTCAACATAGGCCCAAACTCCCTGTGTGTTTCTCATGAGATTTCACATGAGAAGACAACAAAGCTGTAGGCTTTAGTTGACCTTGCATGGAAAAGAGTGACATTTTCTTCTGTTGATCTTCATGGCAAAGAAAGTAATTACAGTTTTAAAAAACACACAGGTTAGTAAATGATGAAAGAATATTCACTTTTGGGTGAACTGATTCTTTAAAGTTTCCCTTTCATGTTAGTAGGCCCCGTGTAAATCTACCCTAAGCACATTAGGCCTCTCAAGAAGACAACAGCCTCAGTTTTTACCAAAATACAGAACGCACACCTCCGTCACTGGACCGTCTCATCAAATGTGTCTGAAGTCTCGTCACGTACCACTAATCAGTGTCAGTGATGAACTGGATGATGTGATCAGAGGAGGATCTGCTCACTTTAGCGTTCAGCTTGTTTTAGAGACACTTCTGATCGCTACGCTCTCGTTACCTCTTTTTAAGATCTCTTTACCCGGGGCAGCAAGAGAGAGAAATGCAGAGGATCTCAGGTTGGCTGGTTAGAGGAGAGGGATTATAGTCAGATTAGCGACGCTGCTAACAGGCAGCAGTGAACTCTGTGCATCGGGGTCGAGCCGCTGTCACGGCAGGTGAGGAGGTCACGTCTTGGGCAGCACGGCTCCTTTAGCTGAGCTCTGGATCAGTGTTCAAAGACAAAAAGAGCTTTTTAAGCTGATCCCCCACTTTAAAGAGCTGACAGGAACTAAACTAAAAGTTAAAGGTTGAGAAATGTTAAAACATAGCCGGGCCGAAGACTCACGCAGAGTGATATATACTATATACTTCAATTTATAACAATGATTTCAGTATTTATCAGAGGGTGGGCTTCAAGTATAACTCATTTAAAGTAATGGTGCTTCATATAACATTATCCAGAGAAACAAGTGTTAATGATTTATTATATGTGATGTTTGTACTGGCTACTGTATACAGGCCACCAGGGCACCATAGAGACTTTATTAAAGAATTTGCTGATTTTCTATTTGAATTAGTGCTGACTGTAGATAAAATTTTAATTGTTGGTGATTTTAATATCAATGTTGATAATGAAAAAGATGCATTGGGATCAGCATTTATAGACATTCTGAACTCTATTGGGGTTAGACAACACATCTCAGGACACTCTCATTGTCGAAATCATACTAGATACGGTTGCTCCTTTATGCTTAAGGAAGATTAAGGAAAACAGTCTGACACCGTGGTATAATGAGCACACTCGCACCCTAAAGAGAGCAGCCCGGAAAATGGAGCGCACCTGGAGGAAAACAAAACTAGAAGTATTTTGCATTGCTTGGTGGGAAAGTAACCTATCCTACAGAAAAGCATTAAATACTGCTAGATCTGATTACTTTTAGTCTCTTTTAGAAGAAAACAAACATAACCCCAGGTATTTATTCAATACAGTGGCTAAATTAACGAAAAAAATAAACCATCAACAGGTGTTGACATTCCCCAACAGCACAGCAGTAATGACTTTATGAACTACTTTACTTCCAAGATCGATACTATTAGAGATAAAATTGTAATCATGCAGCCGTCAGCAACAGTATCGCATCAGATACTGTGCTATAGATCGCCTGAGGAACAGTTCCACTCATTCTCTACTATAGTAGAGGAAGAATTGTATAAACTTGTTAAATCATCTAAACCAACAACATGTATGTTAGACCCTATTCCATCTAAGTTCCTAAAAGAGGTGCTTCCAGAAGTCATAGATCCTCTTCTGAATATTATTAATTCATCATTGTCATTAGGATATGTCCCAAAAAACTTAAAACTGGCTGTTATTAAGCCTCTCGTCAAAAAACCTCAACTAGACCCCAAAGAACTAGTTAATTACAGACCGAGCTCGAATCTTCCTTTTCTGTCCAAGATACTAGAAAAGGTGCTATCCTCACAATTATATTCCTTCTTAGAGAAAAGTGGTATCTGTGAGGATTTCCAGTCAAATTACCTGCTCTTATCATCTGATCATTTTTATATCTCTCTATTAGTGTAGAATCTTAGTGCTGCGTTCGACACTATTGAACACAACATTCTTTTGAATAGACTAGAAAACTTTGTTGGCATTATTGGAAGTGCATTAGCATGGTTCAAATCATACTTATATGACCGCCATCAGTTCGTAGCAGTGAATGAAGAGGTATCATATCGATCACAAGTGCAGTATGGAGTACCTCAAGGCTCAGTACTAGGGCCATTACTCTTCACGCTTTACATATTATCCTTGGAAAATATCATCAGGAAACACGTTGTTAGCTTTCACTGTTATGCTGATGATTCTCAGCTCTATATTTCTTCGTGGCCCGGCGAAACATACCAATTTGAAAAACTAACGGAATGCATAGTCGATATAAAAAACTGGATGATGAGTAATTTCTTACTGCTAAATTCTGAAAAAACAGAAGTGTTAATTATAGGACCTAAAAGCTCTGCATGTAATAACCTAGAACACTGTCTATGACTCGATGGGTGCTCTGTCAATTCTTCTTCATCAGTTAGGAACCTAGGTATGCTATTTGATAGCAATCTTTCCTTAGAAAGACACGTTTTTCCATCTCAAAAATATATCTAAATTACGACCTATGCTATCAATGTCAAATGCAGAAATTTTAATCCATGTGTTTATGAACTCAAGGTTAGATTATTGTAATGCTTTATTGGGTGGTTGTTCTGCATGCTAAATAAACAAACTCCAGTTAGTCCAAAATGCAGCAGCTAGAGTTCTTACTAGAACCAGGAAGTATGATCATATTAGCCCGGTTCTGTCAGCACTGCACTGGCTCCCTATTAAACATTGTATAGATTTTAAAATCTTGCTTTTTACTTATAAAGCCCTGAATGGTTTAGCACCTCAGTATTTGAATGAGATCTTACTACATTATAGTCCTCCACGTCCACTGCGTTCTCAAAACTCTGGCAATTTGATAATACCTAGAATATCAAAATCAACTGCGGGCAGCAGATCCTTCTCCTATTTAGTGCCCAAACTCTGCAATAACCTACCTAACATTGTTCGGGAGGCAGACACACTCTTGCAGTTTAAATCTAGATTAAAGACCTATCTCCTTAGCCTGGCTTACACATAACAAACTAACACATTTCTAATATTCAAATCCGTTAAAGGATCTTTAGGCTGCAGTAATTAGGTCAACCGGAACCGGGAACAGCTATGCTAATTTATGCTTATAAGAACGGCATCTATGCTAATATTAGTCTGTTTCTCTTTTATTCCAAGGTCACCGTAGCCACCAGATCCAGTCTGTATCCATATCAGATGGTCACTGCAGTCACCCGGATCCAGTATGTATCCAGACCAGATGATGGATCAGCACCTAGAAAGGACCCCTAAAGCCCTGGATATCAGCGGAGACCGGGACAACTAGATGAACCCCAGAGACAGATCTCCAGTAAAGACCTTGTCTCAGATGGCTACAAGACCACAGGAAACAGATGATTCTTCTGCACAATCTGACTTTGCTGCAGCCTGGAATTGAACTGCTGGTTTCGTCTGGCCAGAGGAGAACTGTCCCCCCAACTGAGGCTGGTTTCTCCCAAAGTTTTTTCTCCATTCCGTCACCGATGGAGTTTTGGTTCCTTGCCACTGTCCCCTCTGACTTGCTTAGTTGGGGACACTTCATTTCCAGCGATATCGTTGACTTGATTGCACAGATACTATTTAAACTGGACTGAGCTGGATGATGACATCACTGAATTCAATAATGAACTGCCTTCAACTGAAAAATTAGTGTTTAGTATTATCATTTTGCATTATTGACACACTATTTTCCTAATTAATACTGTACAGTTGCTTTGGCACAATCTGTATTGTTAAAAGCGCTATATAAATAAAGGTGACTTGACTTGACTATACAGCAAATCTCAACTGCTTGACTGCTTACACTGTAACAAAATTTAAACCATATTGTTACACATCTCTAATCATACTATAATGAATGAAGATATTATAATCATTATAATCATGATTTTCCGCTTTGAAACAATGTTTGAAAAGCGTTTCACCTGTATATTTGACTTGACAAACTTGCAGATCCTGCAGAGGTCTGGCCAGTGAAGAATAGGATAATTCAGTCTAATAGCATTTAATGGCAACATGTATCCATTCAGACTCCTGCAGACATCTGCCAGATGAAGCTGCAGCACACCACACAAAACTCACCTACTACAAGGAAAAAACTATAAGTTAAACATAAAGAAAATGCATTTAACACCAGTTCTTGGTTTGGAAAGAGAGATACTCAGATCTGAAAGGTTCTGAATCTCTTCTACTTCACTGCAGCCATTTTTACTTTTACAAGTGATAATCCAATTACATCACCATATTATGTGTGCAAACATTGTTTCAAGTTTAATTTACTTGTTTTCACACACACACACACACACACACACACACACACACACACACACACACACACACACACACACAGTTCTAAAGCAGCTTTACACAAAAAACAGTGACTTAAACCTCAGTGTTCAAGAAAGAAGACTGAGCAGCAAAAGAAAAATCTCTGATATGATTAATGACAATAAAAATAAAATAATCAAATGCTAAAGCTATCATCATAAGCTAGAAATATTTGTATTTGTGAGTAAATCTGAAGTGTGCTGAAGGTTGGCATTTCCTTAGATGTGTTTGGTGCTGCTAAATCTCAGAAAACTCTGGGTCACTCACACAATTACAGAAGCAGATCAACCTGATACACACACACACACAGACACACACACAGACACACTGCAGCTCTAAACACTACCATCATTAACCTACTGATCAATCACACAGTCAATATATAATCTGCATACTAATAACATGTAATCGGAAACCACAAAGCAAGAGTATCAGTGTGCTAACACAGAATCACTGCGTAGCATTTATTTTATTTTTATTTTGTATCATGGTTTTGTTATAATTGCAAGGACATTTCCAGATATTTGGGCCCAGATGGAGGAGCTGAGTAAGAGGAGAAACCCCTCGGTTATAATAATGAGGAAATAGTCACAATGGGGTGTCTGAATTGTACAGAGAAAAATAAATTCAAGCCTACACACACCAGCTATATGAAAGAAACGAAATCTTGCACAGCATCATCATCCACCTCTGTGTATGAAGACACTGTCCCCCTCTCTGTCTGTCTGTCTGTCTGTGTGTGTGTGTGAGGCTCTGCAGGTTGTTCAGAGAGGTTGTCTATCGCACCCCAGCGGAGGATCTGCAAGCGTTGAAATCATCCTCACTACACATGAACTCATGAACTCACTGTGAAATCACACAGAACGCGCCGGTCCTTTGATTTCAGCACATTTAAATGTACATAATACATGCAAGAGAGAATGACACGATTTAAAATGAGTTTTGTGTAATGTTGGGGTTGAATTGTGTAATGTTGTTGAAAATTGTAATAAAGGTGTGTTGAAATTCAAAATTCCCCTTCTCTCTCTCGTGTGTGTCAGACGGAACAGTCTAGAGATCGTGGATGGAAACATTTTGTTTAATGTTTCGACAATACGCCAGCTGCTGAAATGGCATGTCAAATGTGTGTGCGGATACACATGAGTGATCGATGCTCTGATTATTAGAGTCTCTTCAGCGAACATTCATCAATCACAGTCACTTCCCTTCATGCGCATCCACCAATTCTCTCCTTTAACCAGCATCGTGTTTCCAGACCCCGAAACACACTGGAGACTTTAAGAGATCAAACCTGACATGATCCGAAACAAAAGATCATCTCCTCCATCCCTCCCTATCTCTCTCTCTCTCTCTCTCTCTCTCTCTCCACACACACACACACGGGTCCGCGTTCCTATCGGAGCGCTCTTGAGCATCTCATGGATGTAGAATTGGACCTCGTCATGATGCTGATCAAAGACACCCAAGAACGAACACACACACACACACACACACACACACACACACACACAGACTGATCAATCAGATCTTTACCTTCGCAATGCTCTCCCTGCGTCTCCGTCTCTCCTTCTTCCCAAATTCCTTCGCTTTTCACTGGAATCTCAGTACGGAGTAATGTCCAGTATCCGTCCGAGCGCAACGCGTCTCGATCCTGCGCGTCTTCCGAAGGGAGCTGCTAAGCGCCGCGTCACCTGCGTCCTCACATCAGCAGCGCGCGCGAACCCGCCCACAGAGACACGCCCCGCATCGTGGGCGGAGCCGAGCTGCAGTCAGAGCGACGCGACGCAACGCGCGGTACAAACCCTGTAGATCGGCGTTCTTCTCCAGAAAGAAGCGCTAGAAAGACCCCTCACGGAAAGGAGATTTTAGCGCTGACGCACGACGTGTTTAGATCCTCCGCTAGGTTCCGCCTACAGTCCATATTGAGCTGTTTCAACTCAAACGAGCTGCTGGACCGACTCCAGATGAGCGCGCGTCACCACATCTCCAACTGCTGCCAAATACAAGTCTCACATTACTGCACACTGAAATACATCACTGAAGTAAACGTCACTATACAGTAAACATTACCATATAGCCACACAGAACTAATGACTTCCATGAAGAGATGGAACGCGTGCATTCCTAAACACACACTTCAGTGCTGTAAGCATGCGTTTTAAGTAATCACACCACCTGTTGACACGAATATATTAAACCGAATTATGTCAAAGATCAAAGACGTTCTTCTAGCAGCAGGTTCTTACTTCCAGTCCTCGCGTACCACTCTGCACATTCTGCATGTTTCTCTGAACACTTCAGACGTTTGTTCTATTCAACCATAAGCGCCATACGAAGTGGACTTTACAGGATATTCAGACATTATTCCAGTTCGAAGGAAGCATATATGTTCCATTCAAAGATCATTGCGCGAGATGGGAATTAAAATTGTATTCATTCACAAAGTCAAGTCACCTTTATTTGTGTAGCGCTTTAATACAAAACTGATTGTCAAAGCAGCATTAGAGTGTTAACCAGAAAAATAGTTAGTCAATAATGCAAGAAGAAAATACCACAGAATAATTTTTCCAGATAAAGTGATTGTATGATTCAGTGATGTCATCATCCAGTTTAGTCTCTTCCAATAGTGTCTGTGGAATCAGTCAAGCATCCACAAGGAACCAAAACTCCTTGGGAAAAAAATAAAATAATACAAAATAAAAATAAACCTGTTTAATGACTTAAATAGTTTGTAGAACCCTTCAATACATTTGGTAAATATTTTTCCTCAACCTGGGGGAGCAAATAGACAGTCTCAGAAAAGGGGTTGCGGGAATCTAATTTTTCATTGTATCTTCTTTAGATTTTAAATAGAAACTCGTGAGACATTACTTTTTTTTTTTTTTTTTTTTTTTATTGCTCCAGGACTGATTTGATATATTTTTATAATAATTAAAAAAAAAAAAAAAATTCAGTGTGGTACAATTTTTTTCAAGGCACTTCAGTGTCTATAACTTTTTATCTTTTTGAGCATTATCAACTCTGGATGATGGATAGTAAAGCCCAAAGGGACTTCTTTCCGAAGACAACCAAATTGTGTGTCTTTTACAATTTTTAGTTAGGTAGAATTTTTTTTTAGGTATGTTTTAGGTAAAAAACAACCCTTCATTCATTTGGTTTTCTTTGTTTTAACACTACAAAACATCACAAAGAGAAGTAAGCTACCAATTTAATGTGATAAGTGGACGTGATAAGCAGATGAACTCAGATCATCTGCCTCTGAAATGAGATGTGCAGTGCAGAATCGGTGATAGTAGTGTGATAGTAGGAATAACACAAATCTGAGAATGCAAATTAAGTCGTTTTTGCTGATGTCTCTCGCTTTCCGGAAATTCTCAGACCACAGAGGAGATTTCAACAATGTCTCAAACTGATCTGCCAAAGTCTGTAATCAAAATGTTCTCATCAATTTCTTTCAAAAGCAAATTATATGAGCTGCTCAACACTAGTAGTCTATTAGAAAGATTTGTGATGATTACTTGATACTCAATGAAACAACTGAGAACTCGGTGAAGTCTCATGAACTGTTGCATGAAAGAGCAACATCTGAGCAAACATCCAGTGGGAGAGTCTAGCAGACCTGGGCCGATTCCTTGTGTTCCTTTAATTGACCTACAGTCACGCAATGTCATTTACAGTCAAACACCTTCATCTTCAATAAAGGCATGACATTTCATTTCTACTGAACATTAATCTGAGAGAGTCTTTAATTCTGAGCTCAAATCTAAACCACTGATGACTAAAACAGCCAGGTGCTCAAAGTGCTTACATTAAGAACATCACCATGATCATTGTGATACTGCGTTAACATTGATCATTCTTGCATGAACATGGAAATTGACATCTGCATGACATAACTCAATAATTCCAGAACAGCACCGAAATTCGATTGCTCCCATTTAGCACATAAGCTTTTCCTTGCCAGTGTGCTGTATATTATTACATTTGTGGTTCTTGATGTCAGGCATCTAAATGTTTATTGAGGGTACTTTTATTTGCGTACTTTTTTTTAATCACTTGAAGTGTCTTGTGGAACTCCACCCAGAATAAATTGGTCAATCATAACAAGCCAGCAACACTGCGTCGCTTCTGCCAGCCCATTATATTTGCATCTCTATTCTCATTCTTCTATTACAAACGAAAAGTATGCTTAAATACGTAAAGGCAGTTCTGGGACATATTATCGCACCATAAAATAAAACCACAAAACTATTTTCTTGCATAATATTTGCATTTACACGTAAGCCTTAGCATATAGCAAATTCAAACTATAAATATATATTATACTTGTGGGGTTCATACATTTTAAAATGGCTACATTGACTACACATTCCTCGGCATCTGGAAAAGTGAAAATGAACCATGAGAAATTCATCCTCTTCTGTGGAGTATCTTGCATGCTATTTAGGACAGATGGTGTGCAAATAGGAAAGATGTGAGAAGCATTTTGTTGTTCGTGAGTTTTTGCTGTTGCTGTATTTGATGTCAGTAAAGTATAAAATAAGGTTTACAGGTCACAGACACAATTATTGTTATCACAGTATCTGACATTCATGACTAAATAAATGTAAAGACGCAAAACCACAGGAACATACAAACACGCATTCAATTCCTGATAACGTCAGTCTTTGTTTACAGAGCGTGACCTCAGCAGGGCAGGAGATAAAACTGAACAGCATCTCTACAGCACACATACACAAAGCCTACAGAACCAGATATAAGGCTGCAATAGTGTTTCTGACATCTAGTTTTACACTCGCTATGCAGTTTGTGTTTCTTTAGTGTTTTTTTTTTTTTTTTTTTTTTTAAATAAATGATCGATCCGATACTCAGGATCCATATCGGCTCCGATACTGGCATTTTCTGCGGATCGGGTATCGTCAGACGAGACTGATCCAAATCCGATATTGTGAGTATACTAATATGTGTTGAGCCACACGAAAGACACAAAAACATTATAAAGCACCAAAACGTTTCTGTGCACTATATTTCAAGTGTTCTGAAGCTGTTCCATAGTTCAATGTGAGGTACAGATTAATATTTAAGTCATTAAATTCAAGTTCACATAAACTCTTCTCTCTGCTGCGGCTGTCTGTCATCCTCCATTCAGCAGTCAAACTGTGTGCTGTGTTCGCTTACTACAGTCAAAAAGATGAAACTTTTCAAGAGCGCACAGTTACTGAGGTATAAAACTGTTCAAAGAAAAGGCTCAATAAACTAACGCACAGATTTAATACACTACGTATTAATATCTCTTCCTTTTGTACTTGTGATGTCCGGTTCGCGAATGAAGAGTTCGAAGAGTTCGATTTAACCAGTTCACCAAATCGGACTGAATCGTTTTTCATATGTTTTATAGTGTGTTGTTGTTTGTTTGTTGAAGGTTAGGTTGTGGGTTGTTTTTTTTAGTTTTCGCGTGTAATCATGCACTTACGGTACGGGTGCTGCGAGCAGTCAAAATGCATGTAAAGAAGCTGTCATACACACGTTTACTTTATACTTTTGATTATTTTAACTAATTTAAAATTTTTAGTTTATAAATACTTGATTTTTGTACATAAACGTTTGTATTCTACATTAATTATTATTAATCGTTTATTAATGTTTATAAATGTTAATATTAATGATTTTCATTCATTTTTTATTTCATGTTTGTGTGTGTGTATATGTGCATTATATATATATATGTCTGTGTGTATATATATATATGTATGTGAATATATATGTGTTTTATATATATATATATATATATATATATATATATATATATATATATATATATATATATATATATATATATTAGGGCTGTCAAATGATTAATCACGATTAATCACATCCAAAATAAAAGTTTTGTTTACATAATATATGTATGTGTGCAGGGTGTATTTATTATGTATATATAAATACACACACATAAATTATATATTTAGAAAATATTTACATGTATATACATTTATATATTTATATTCTTATATTTTATATTATATATAAATATATTTAATATATAAACATAACATATTCTTCTTAAATATATACATGCATGTGTGTGTATTTATATATACATAATAAAAATATACACAGTATACACACATATATTATGTAAACAAAACTTTTATTTTGGATGTGATTAATCGTGATTAATCATTTGACAGCCCTAATATATATATATATATATATATATGTGTGTGTGTGTGTGTGTGTGTGTGTGTGTGTGTGTGTGTGTGTGTATATATATATATGTGTGTGTGTGTGTGTGTGTGTATATATATATAACAAAAAAAATGCATCCTAGCAATTGCACTGTGTCCCATTTTCCAACACACATATGAAGTGTTCCTTTATAGGTTATCTCATTCTTTCAAATCATATGTATTCAGAGTGACCCTGACTATCACTGTATTCATTTTCAAGGCATTTTACTGTATAGTTTTGGAAAAAAACTAAAAGCAAAATCACCCAAAACATCAAACTATATTGTTGCACTTGCACTTTTTCCCATATTCCAACTCTCATAAAAAGTATTTCTTTATACGTTAGCTCATTCTGTCAATGGATATGTATTCAGAGTGACCCTGACTATCCCTGTATTAATTTTCAAGGCATTTTACTGTATAGTTTTTTGAGAAATCTAAAAGCAAAATCACCCAAAGTATTTATTTCCATTGTTGAACTTGCACTTTTTCCCATTTTCGAACACTAAATAGTTGCACTTTTTCTTTTTTTCGATCATTCTTTCAATTGATATATGTTCAGAGTGAGCCTGACTATAACTGTAGTAAATTTTCAAGTCATTTTACTATATATTTTTGGAGAAAACTAAAAGCAAATTCACCCGAAAACAACAAAATGCATCCTAGCAATTGCACTATTTCCCTTTTTTTCAACATTCATAAAAAAAATCTTCATTTACAAGTCAGTTTTGGAGAAAATTAAATCCAAATTCACCCCAAGCATCTGAGTGCATAAGCACTTTTACATCACGTCCCATTTTCAAACCCTCATAAAAATCTTTTATTTACAGGTTTGCTCGTTCTTTTGATTGATTACTGTTTACAGTCACCCTGACTCTATTATTACTATTATTATTATTTAATATTTACATTTACATTTAGATTTAGCACATCTTACCAGCAAACACACACTCATTCACATCCTTCTCTTCACTCTCTGAGGCAGAATCTCCAAACTCATCCTTTCTAATCATCCTACTACTTGTCCGCTTGATCCTATTCCATTTCATCTCTTCAAGCCATTTCTCCTGCAGTTGTACCTGCACTTACTCACATCATTAACATATCGCTCCACACTGGTGTTTTCCCCTCATCATTTAGACAGGCTCGTATAACTCCACTACTTAAGACACCCACCCTCAACCCATCCATTTTAGAGAACTACAGACCAGTTTCCCTTCTTCTTTTCATTGCAAAAACACTTGAACGAGCTGTGTTCAACCAAGTATCTGCCTTTCACACAGAACAACCTCCTTGACATCAACCAATCTGGCTTCAGAAGTGGACATTCAACTGAGACTGCCTTGCTCTCAGTTGTTGAAGCCCTAAGACTGGCAAGAGCAGAATCCAAATCTTCAATATTTATCTTGTTTGATCTGTCCACTGCTTTTGACACAGTTAACCACCAGATCCTCCTGTCAACCCTACTGACAAAGGGCATCTCAGGAACCGCACTCCAGTGGTTTGAGTCTTACCTATCATAGGTCCTTCAAAGTATCTTGGAGAGGTGAGGTGTCCAAGTCACAACATCTAACAACTGGGGCGCCTCAGGGCTCAGTTCTTGGACCACTTCTCTTCTCTGTCTACATGGCATCACTAGGTTCTGTCATTCAGAAACATGGCTTTTCATACCATTGCTATGCTGATGACACTCAACTCTACCTCTCATTCCATCCTGATGAGCCGACGGTAGCTGCTCGCATCTCAGCTTGTCTAATAGACTTTTCTTGCTGGATGCAGGCACCTTCACTTCAACTCAACCTTGCCAAGACAGAACTGCTTGTGGTTCCAGTGTAGCCGGTGCTTTGCTGACTGCTGCTACCATCATCTGCGTTGTGTGTAAGAAGACTCAGGACACTTTGACTTCAGTTCACTAAAAGAGGATTTATTGACAGCCACGGCCAGCATTAACTTCATCCGTCTGTGGATTAACATAATAAAGTTCATATCTTTGTCCCTCTCATGGGCATTCTAAAGACATTCCTCTCACCAGCATATATAATGCGAACTCCACTTTAACAATTGAGTTTAACAATTGAGAAAGAGACCATTAACACTGAAACATAATATTAACGTAGTACAAGAATATAGAAAATAAACAATAAGAGTAAAATACCTGTGGATTAACATGAATAAAGTTCATATCTTTCTCTCTCTTGGGCGTTCCAAAGACATTCCTGTATGATATAATATTTGTTAGCTAATTAATGACTCAAAACCATGCCAATAGCATATCATACGGCCCACATGATATAACTTCATATTCTTAATCCACTCACGCATAAAATTTACAACAGAACACTGCATACAGTCTCAGGAGTACTTATAATAGAATATTTAGTCGATTTATACACTTTGCAAACTTAATTCACCCATAAAATGAAGAGCTCTGACAAACGCTTACCTCTCACCAGCATATACAATGCAAACTGACGAGAAGCGCGCACTCACTTGAAAATGGCGTCAGTCGAGCGCCAACAGAAATAATCAAAATAAAAGTCTCTAAACGGTGAACAGCAGCATCAACATATGTTGCTCAAAGAAAAACGGAAATAAATCAATAATACAATAACAAATAAACCCATAATACAATAAAAAGGATTTTAGTGAAAAGCAATATGTTACATTCAAACTGTATTCACTATAACTCGTTACACCTGCAAACCCATCGTTTCATCACAATTTCACCATCAAGTTAGGCACATCAACCATAACTCCTTCAAAAACAACCAGAAACCTTGGAGTTATGATTGATGATCAGCTAACTTTATCAGACCACTTTCCTAAAACTGTCCGGTCCTGCAGATTTGCTTTATTCAACATTAAGAAGATCAGGCTCTTTCTTTCGGAACATGCTGCACAACTCCTTGTTCAAGCTCTTGTTCTGTCAAGGCTGGACTATTGCAACGCTCTCTTGGCAGGTCTTCCAGCCAGTTCGATCAAACCTTTACAATTAATCCAGAATGTGGCAGCAAGATTAAATTTTAATGAGCCGAAAAGAATACACGTCACACCTCTGTTTATCAATTTGCACTGGCTACCAATAGCTGCTCTCATAAAATTCAAGCCATTGATGTTTGCTTACAAAACCACCACTGGCTCTGCACCCCTTTACCTTAATTCATTACTTCAGACTTATGTGTCCTCTAGAAGCTTGCATTCTGCAAGTGAACGTCGCTTGATTGTGCCATCCAAAGAAGCACAAAGTCACTTTTACGGACTTTTAATTTAAATGTTCCCTCCTGGTGGAATGACCTGCCCAACTCAACCCAGCAGCTGAGTCCTTAGCCATCTTCAAGAACTCTTCCCCTCTCAGTGACACAGCTGACTGAATGGCTCATTATGCAGCTCATTATGCAGGCCTTTGTCTTCTCAGGTGTGAATTCATGATAGTTGATGCCTACTCGCATATGACTTTTGCCAACAACAAGTGTCTTAGAAAATTTAAATCAATATATTGTTATCTGTAAGTGAGTAAACAAGATGATTTTCACATAATTTCGAAAGAATAATTCTAGGCTACAAGCTCCAGTTCTCAAAAGCCCCGGGAACCAATGTTCTGTATGTGTTTTATTACCTTATTCAAGTGATTTAACATTTTTAGTTTTTCACTAACCACGCATAACATTTTTTTTCTCAAAAACACAATCATGTACATACATACTGCTCACATATTATTATAGCCCAGTTTGTGCTGATTACAGTGAGATTAGACTTTAGCCATTTAGATATTTATAAGAAACTGAAAAAAAGCATGAATGTCAGGGCATGACAAAACTTCTCCAGGCCCCCAAAATACCCTTAGACTCCAGAGGGTTAAAGTATATTCAAATAGAAAACTATTATTTTAAGTTGTAATAATATTTCACAATATTACTGTTTTTTCTGTATTTTTGATCAAATAAATGCAGGCTTGATGAGCAGAAGAAACTTCTTTCAAAAACATTAAAAATAGTAATGTTTCCAAACTTTTGGTCTGTACTGTACATATATACACATTCACACACACAAACATACAGATGCACACATTCAAACATACAGATAAACATACGCATGCACATACACACACACATGCATATAAACATGCACACACGCGCGCACGCACCTATACACACAGAGAGAGATATGTGCATGCACACACATAACGTTACACGAGCAAACATGGACGCATGCATGCACATACTTACTAACACGCGTGTGCAACACACATATACCACATAAGTGTATGAAACAGTGCTTTTTCGAACTGAAACACGCAGTCTATGACTATTTTACTCACATTTCTCATTGATTCATCAGAAAGAAACATAAGCTTCACTTACCAATCCACGTCTGGATTAATGCCAGCAGTATACGCCTCCTCAACATCTAAATACAAAAACCCCGGGTCCGAAGTGATGCTCAGCCTCTTCCCAGGTGTCATCAAAGATCAAATCAATTGCCTCCTCTCTTGTAAAACCTTTCTTCGCCATGTTTTTGTCCGTTTTTTTTAAATTATATTTTGCACTCTCAAACCTGCTGCGCTCCGTATCTCCCGCTTCAAATCCGTCCTTCTCCCTCTACCCGAAAGCCGCTGTGAATTGCTGCTGGAAAGCATGCAGTTACCGTATTAAGCCGTATATTGTCATAAAGCGCAAGTTTACTATCAGATGCAATTGGATTATATTATTTTTTCCATAGAGCAAACGGTTGGTGAGTTATGATAACATAAATAGAGCATAGTCAGAGCCGTAGATCGAGGAAACTGATTCCGCTAAAAAAACAGTTTCCTAATGTTTCTCAAACTTTCTAAAACAGTTTTACCATCCAACATCTATGCAGTTTCTATTTAAATCAATGTTACTATCAAATATCTGTATTACAAATCTATAATGAAATATCACTCAAAATGTCAATTTTTTAATCTTTCCAAAATTTTGCGATTTTGTTAATTAAAATAAAATTTGTGTAATTACACCTTTATTGCATGTACACACGTGCATGTAGTATGTGCATTTCTTGCTTAATTAACACTTACATCATCCTCCACAATCAACACATGCATCGAAATGGTGATGTTTTAGATGGATGTCTGCCCATTTATTGTAGCTTCTCTTCAATTTTGGCATAATTACAGTCAGCTGGTTTACATTAAAGGCGTTTTGATTTCCCCAATGAAATAAATGCTCAAGAGAAGTATGATTTTTACATTTTCTGAACAAAATGTGGGTGGTCTATACAAAATTTACAGCCATGATGTCAGAGTGTTATGGATGGTTGTCAAAGCATTGCTTAGGTGTGCTGAGTGGTTGTTAGTGTGTTGCTATGGAGTTGCTATGCATTTCCCAAAAGCATTGTTAGCTAGCTGTGGTCGCAAGTTCCATGAAGGTGCACATGATGGAGGTCGGGTCTCTAGCTCTTCTCAGTTTGCAGAGGAAGTAGAGACACTGCTGTGCTTTCTTGGCCAGTGCTGCGGTATTGTCGGTCCAGGAGAGGTCCTCTGTAATGTGCACACCCAGGAACTTGGTGCTGCTCACTCTCTCCACAGTCGCACCGTTGATGGTCAGAGGAGCATGCTGAGTGTACACTCTTCTTAAGTCAACAACAATCTCCTTCATCTTCTCCACATACTACCTGAGGTCTTCCAGTCAGAAAGTCCAACAGCCATTTGCACAGCGAAGTGTTGAGTACCAGCTGGACCAGTTTGTAAATGAGCTGTTGAGGTATGATTGTGTTGAATGCTGAACTGAAGTCTATGAACAGCATTCTGACGTATGAGACCTTTTTGTCTATATGTGTGAGTGCTGAGTGGAGGGCAGTTGTGATGGCGTCATTGGTTGAGAGGTTGGACCGATATGCAAACTGGAAGGGGTCTGGGGGGGGGGGGGGGGGCGGACTTGATATGGTGGATGACTAGCCGTTCAAAGCACTTCATGAGGATGTGAGTAAGTGGAACAGGACGGTAGTCATTGAAGCAGGATGGAGACGGCTTCTTCGGGACTGGAATGATGGTGGTAGCTTTGAAGCATGTGGGAACAACAGCCTGACTAAGCGAGATGTTGAAAATATCTGTGAAGACATCAGTGAGTTCCACTGCACAGTCTCTCAGTACACGCCCAGGAATGTTGTCAGGACCCGGAGCTTTGCGTCCATTGATCCTGCTGAAGGATCTCCTCACACTGTCTGGGGTCAGCATCCTCACTTGAGCCGCGTTTAGTCTCTCAGTACACGCCCAGGAATGTTGTCACTTTGGGCTGGTACTTGGTGTGTTTCCTCCGCAGGAACCAGGAACTAAATAAAGTTCAGGGTAAAAAAAATGCGCCTCAGAAAGTCTCTGCTGGCGAGGTAGTACTTTTTTAAAGTTCTGGAACTTTTGGGGGCGGGACTTAGGCGCTAAACATGCTGATTGGTTGAGTTCATGCAGCATTGTGATTTCAAACACCATTTATTCGGATCATTTTCAAAATATTACTGTTATTATGTCATGAAATGTAATTTTAAAAGTATTTCAGGCGAGAATATAGTTTGTTCAAAACTCAAATCTGTGGTTTATTTATAAAGACAGCACCTATTTAAAAATGCGTTTCACCGATTTCAGAGACAGTCAGCTCCACGCGATCAGCGGGAACTCAGTGATCATGTATCCGCCGAGAGCAGCCTCACCTCGGCTAATCCGAGCCGCGTGTGCCGCTGGCTCAGATGGTTATACATAAAATATAATTCGTTTTGAGTAAATCTAACAGGTAATCTTTGGTCTGTATTCAACTTATCTATATGTTAAAATGAAAATAAAAAAGGCAAATTGATATAATATTTCGCTTCATTGTAATGGTTGTATATATACACATTTCCCTGAACTAAGCACATTTCTGCGGCTATTATTATTTTTAAATGAAAACGAAAGGAGGCAGTGGTATTTCATATCATATTTTGTTTTATTGTAAATATACATTGAGGAAAATTGCAGTAGCCAAGGCGAGCTGACTGATGTTATCAAGTATGCTGCTGTTTGCAGAATTACCGGATTTACGTCGTTGCGGACATCACACTCCCGAGTCGAATGCGCAAAGTCTGAACTACCGAGGATGCAAGTCCAAAATCAGCGTACTTTGTATTGAGAAACGCGCGCAGACCTACGTCACCAGACTATTTGCCTTATCTTCCCGGTACTTTAGACCGCGGTGGAAAAACAGAAAGCAACAGGTCTGGGGGGGAAAGAGTTCCTGGGGAAAAAAGTTCCTGGTACAAATGTTCCGGGTAATTTCGGTGGAAACGCGGCATTGGTCACCAGGAGGAGGTGGAGTCTTTTGTACAGTGCTGCTGTTTTGTTCCTCAAATTGAGCGAAGAAGGCGTTCAGCTCGTTCAGCAGGGAGATGTTGCTGTTACAGGTCCGCGGTGGGGGCTTGTAGTCCGTAATGGTCTGTATCCCCTGCCATGGGCTCCGAGTGTCTCTGCTGTCACTGAAACGATGGGCTATCCTCCTGGAGTACTGTCTCTTATCCTGTCTGATGCCGCGGGATAGGTTAGCCCTAGCTGTCCTCAGGCCCACCTCATCTACAGCTCTGAAGGCAGTGTTCCGCATCTTCAGAAGTCTGTAGACCTTCCCTGTCATCCACGGCTTCTGGCTGGCCCAGACAGTGATGGTCTTTGTGACTGTTACATCATCAATACACTTGGTGATGTAGGCAGTGACAGTCTCTGAGTACTCTTGGAGGTCTGTGGTGTTATTGTATGTGGCAGCCTGCTTAATTCCAGCCTGCTTATTCCAGTCAGTTGTGTCAAAACAGTCTTGAAGAGCGTCTGACGACCCTTCCGGCCACACTTGAATCTGTTTTTGAACTGGTTTGGCGACTTTAACGAGCGGTCTGTATGCAGGCATTAGCATGACAGTGATGTGGTCTGAGGCACCAAGGTGGGGGAGGGGGAGGGCTTTGTAAGCTCCTCTCTGTGTGGTGTAAACAAAGTCTAAAATGTTATTACCTTGTGTTGGAAAGTTAATGTTTTGGTGCATTTTTGGAAACACACTCTTTAAGTCTGCATGGTTGAAATCCCCAGCAATGATGAGAAAAGCATCAGGGTGGGCTGTCTGCTGCTGTGCTGGTACAGTTCATTTAGTGCATCGTTCCTGTTGCTGTTGTTGTAGTTTGGTGGAATGTATACAGCAACGAGCAGTATGGCTGTATATTCCCTCAGTAGATAGAATGGCTGGCATTTAATAATCATAAACTCCACCAGGGGTGAGCAGTGTTTGCAGACCACAACAGCATCTTGGCACCACACGTCATTGATGTAAACACAAAGCCCGCCGCCGTGGGTTTTAACCTCCCACGACGAGAGCTCTGTCCGCTCGATAGCACGTCAGCTGATCGAGCTGAATAGCGCCATCTGGAACGCTGTTGCTAAGCCATGTTTTCATGAACACAAAAACACAACATTCTCTTACAGTCCTCGGAATTGAACATTTTTGATTTGAGACTTTGAGGTTTTAGAAAATAAAAATAGGCCTGGCTTTGGGGTTGATTATCTCTGGTGGGAAAGCAGATAGAAACCTGATTTTTTTCCTCTATGGCAACATTCTGCTGTAAAAATTACAGTTTGGGATTATACTGGTTACACAGCTAGAGCTAGTAGAAATCGGCAGAAAAGCCTACTTTCTTATTGGATTTGGATAAATAAAAAGGTGTAATATGCTGTAAGCATAACAAATAATACAGTATTTTACAGTAATTAGGTTTAAGACTGACATATAATAGAGCAGGGGTCAGCAACCTACGGCACATGTGCCAACAGTGGCACGCAGAGGGATAATCGCTGGCACGCGAGCAATAGGGAAAACTGCATACTGACGTACATTTTGAGGTAATAACTTTTCAAAGTCACACAGCCTGTTAGGAGCTATTAATACTATTAAAGTGTGAGAACAACTTGTGCTAGTCTACGGATGCACGCGTGACCGCTGCACATACTAGGCACTTCAGATCAAAGCATCAGCAGTCTAACAGCACTTGTCAATGTCAAAATGACTGAGATGGCCAATCAAATCAAAGTAGACGAAGTTTACTGTTCATAGAAGCAAAGCGTGAAGCATCAGTTTAACTTTAAAGACAGGGAGGTAAGATGAAGCTGCAAACCATTTAACCCTCTGGAGTCGATTAACGCGTATACGCGTTATGAGGCATTTTCTCCTGATGACCCCGAAAAGAACTTAAATTACACTTTCAGTTTTGATTGTACAGATAAGAGCAATACATCAATCGAATCTGTAAAGGGTCTACTTTTTTTGTATACAGACATAATAACAACAAAACTTTGTGCACTTATAAAATAAAAATAACAAACAAGGTGTGCTGTCTGCAGCCTTTGTCTGCGCTGATCTTCATTTACAAACCCGTCATTAAAATGAACTGTAACTCAGTGAATACTCAACTAAACTAAACAAGTGCTGCCGAAAACAAATATTCTGTGATAAAGTAATCCATATGAAAACAACCACGATGTCAGTTTTTCACGTCTCCCTTCTGGTCAGCTGGACAAGATTTTTGTTGCCTCGCCTGAAATGTAGGCGAGAGTAGGCGGCTGCAGTAAGGGGAGGGGTCAAAAAAAGACCTTTGAAGTCAGACACTTCCCGAATCTCGCTGTTTTGTGGCCTGCAAACGTCAGCAATGGAGGAGATCGCGTTCGCGGTTTTTATCACAGACGAAGTGGATGTAATCGAAATACCACTGTTTTGTCATCATGTCCATCAATTCCTTTGTTCTGCTGAACACAAAGGAGGAAATTTAGAAGAATGTTTGCAAACAAGCAGTTTATGCCACCATTTCACGTCCATAGTATTTTTCCATACTATGCAAGTCAAAGCTGTTTTGTAGCAAACATTCTTCAGAATTTCTTCCCTTGTTTTAAGTCAGACCCTGACACTTCTCAGATGAAACCACAAAAAGATGAGGCATAATGGCTAAACAGTCCATTTAGATATGTATGTGTGCAAATATATTTTTAATGGATTGATTTATTAATTCACACAAACATACAATAGAATAAAGTGAAAATTACAAGGAAGAATTCTAATTAAGAGAAAAATAAAATAAAATGTCCTAATTCTTAACTTCACTAGGCGTGTTTTGTTTTTGTTTAGTTCGCATGTAAATATAAATAAATAAATGGGTAATCTAATTCTTAGAATAAAGAGAAAATGTATCAGTTGACATTCTCAGCCAATGAGCATGAAGCTGTGTCGTCAGTCAGTCGTTTTTGACTAGAGCAGTCGGTGGAGAGCAACTGCCCTCGACTGCTCAGTCCGACACAGCCGCCTCGGCGTCGCGAGAGTTTTTTTGGCACACGTCAACATGACATCAGAGCAAGGCGGACGTAACTCGGACACTTTTTTAACCGGCATGCATCTCGCGGTGATCACCGGTGATCGGTTCTGCACAGATTTTGCTCATCTCAAACAAGCCTAATATCTTCTAATGCGACCACGCCCCCGCGCTGAACGCGCTATTCAGATTCTAATGTTTCACTGAAGCACGCGGCTTGAATACGCCCACACAACAGAACCAGGGACAGCGCTCCGCACACGCACATCACGCACTGCGCGTAGGGCACCAAGTGCTTGGGGGGGGCACCAAAAAATCTGGGTCGTGAAAAAATCATCACAATAGGCTACTAGTATAAATAACAAATAAAATATTTCTAAAAGCATGTTTATATACAAAAGCAATACAAAAGTAATATAGGCCTAGACCAAATTAGTCGAGAAAAAGGTGAATCTCTGTGCCAGTCTCCCTCTGGTGCCCCCTCCTTCCCCACCTCCCAGTGGTCTGTTCGATTATGCCTCAATCAATGTCAAATTTGGCAGACACCGACCTCAGACATGGCCTCGAAAAGGCACCAAGAGTCGGGGGCGGAAAAAAAAGAAGAGACAGCGGGGTGATGCTCGCGTGCATATAGCTATTAGTGCAGAACGTTCCCTATTGTAATTTCTTCGCTACAATACAATGTCTATCTGCCTCAGTCTGAACTTTAGAAAAACCCAGCAACTGAACGTGATGTGATTTTGCAAAATTAGACCGCTTAGAGAAAGATTTTTCCTTGTTGTACTATGGCATGCGGTCATTTTCAAGAGGTTCGGCCAAGGGCGACATCTGTTGGTGAAACTGCAATCAAATTATTAAAAAAAAACACAATCTCAGTGTTTGTATATTTTCATATTCACAGAGTTGTCAAATTATTAGGGCTGGGACAAGATTAATCTCGATTAATCGCATCCAAAATAAAAGTTTGTGTCTACATGATATATGTGTGTGTACTGTGTATAATTGCATGGTTATTTGCAGTTTAAAATGTGCACTTTAAAATTCATACTTTGTGTACTGTGTATAATTGCATTTTTTTTTGCTGAACTTTTTTTGCACTTTTAACTTTCTGTGTTTACATTGTTCAGTTCCAATTATTCATTTGCAGCAGTTATTTTGGAAGTAAAGAGAACCTAACTAAGAAATTCTGAATGGTAGTTATTTCTTTGGTTGGTGGGTGGGTGGTTGGTTGGGGAGGGGAGGGGGGGGGTGGGCACCGCCAAGCATTTGTGCTTAGGGCACCCAAATGGCTAGCGCCGGCCCTGATCAGAAGACAACGCAGCGAGATTGTTCTTCAAGTTTTTATTTTTTATTTTACTGTTTGCTTCGCGATGAGAGGAATAATTCACCCCAAAAAGTTGTGATGTGGTTGAGGATTTGAGATTTGGATTTCCTCAGAAAAAAGAATGAAGCACTTTATTCAGCAGAGATCATAAATATGAGTAAGTCTCTTTTTTTAATTTATATACTTGTACTAGTTTTCACATAACGTGTAAACATTTTACTAGTTAGACTTTTTCCAAACTATAATTCCTGACTAAATGTATAATCAAGTGAAATATTATGAAGTTTCAACAACAATATACACTACTATACCATTCAAAAGCTTGATGTAAATAATATAAATGTAACAAATAAATGTAACTAACAAATGTAACAAACAATGCTGTTCTTTTAATTTATACCCCCTATAAAACCTGAAAACCTTTTGAACATTAATAATAATAATAATAATGATAATAATAACAATAAATTTCTGAAGGATTGTGTGACTGGAGTAATGATGCAAAATATTCAGTTTGAAAGTCAGCTTTGATTGTTCCTTATAAACTGTTTAACTGCACTCACAAGTGAATATTAAATTTTGTTGTGGGATAATTAAATATATTCTAAATAAACTACAAACATAAAATTATATACATTTATTTTGTCCTCACATTCTTTCTTGTAACTCTTCCCCTCTCAGTCACACAGCTGACTGAATGTCTCATTATGCAGCTCATTATGCAGGACTTTGTCTTCTCAGGTGTGAATCACACAAATATTCATGAGAGTTAACACCTACTCGCATATGACTTTTACCAACAAAAAGTGTCTTAGAAAATTTAAATCAATATATTGTTTTGTTAAAGTGAGTAAAACAAGATGATTTTCACATCATTTAGAAAAAAAAAAATTTTAGGCTACAAGCTCCAGTTCTCAAAATATCTGGGAACCAATTTTCTGTATGTGTTTTATTGCCTTATTCAAGTGATTTAACATTTTTAGTTTTTCACTAACCACACATAACATTTTTTTCTCAAAAACACAATCATGTACATACATGCTGCTCACATATTATTATAGCCCAGTTTGTGCTGATTACAGGGAGATTAGACTTAAGCCATTAGATGTTTATAAGAAACTGAAAAAAGCACAAATGTCAGGGCATGACAAAACTTCTCCAGGCCCCAAAAATATCCTTAGACTCCAGAGGGTTAATATTAGTCAACTTTTATTGATATGTTTTACGATAGAAACGTGAAATGACCGAAAACTTTAGCAAGTGATGCAAAATTTTCTCAAATATGGCCATTTTGAGAGAGATGTTTGTTTGCAGATGATCTAGTGCTGCTGTCACCCACAAAAGAGGGTCTACAACAGCACCTGGACCTCCTGCACACCTTCTGTCAGACATGGGCCATGTCAGTTAACCTTAAAAAGACTAAAAATATGATATTCCAAAGAAACAACAACATCACAGTTTAAAAAATAAACAACATGCCCTTAGAACACACTAAAAATTACACATACCTCGGAATAAACACCAGTAACTTTAACAAGGCTGTGAATGACCTTAACCTACAGTCTACATTTACATTACATTTAGTCATTTTTAGCAGACGCTTTTATCCAAAGCGACTTACAAATGAGGACAATGGAAGCAATCAAAAACAACAAAAGAGCAATGATATATAAGTGCTATAACAAGTCTCAGTTAGCCTAAACACAGTATACGTAGCAAAATGTATCTAGTAAAAAAACGTATCAGTCTACACATCAAAAATTAAAAGAAAGACCTTTACACAAAGGCTCTTATGAATACTATTGTTATTTAACAGTCATTACATATATAGGACCTATATACAGTGCCCTTCATAAGTATTGGAGCAGTAAAGACAAAATTGCTTTCTCTGCTGTGGAGTCAAGACATTTGCAAATATGATGAAAAGATGACAAAACAACTAGGTCTTTCGACACATTTATGTTTTATCAAATAAAAAGGACAGCACTTTTCATCCCACTATTTGATGTGAGCATAAGTATTGGAACAGTTGAATTTAAGACAGATGTAAAAGATTAAAAGATAATATTTAGTTGCAGATCCATTGTATGCGATCAGAGCAGTGAGTCTGCAACCCATAGACATCACCAGACTCTTGGTCTTATGCTTTGAAATGCTTTTTCCCAGTCTTTAATGCAGCCAAGTCCAACTGTTGCTTGTTTTGGGGAGTTTCTGTCTTTATTGATATGTTTTACGATAGAAACGTGAAATGACCGAAAACTTTAGCAAGTGATGCAAAATTTTCTCAAATATGGCCATTTTGAGAGAGATGTTTGTTTGCAGATGATCTAGTGCTGCTGTCACCCACAAAAGAGGGTCTACAACAGCACCTGGACCTCCTGCACACCTTCTGTCAGACATGGGCCATGTCAGTTAACCTTAAAAAGACTAAAAATATGATATTCCAAAAAACAACAACATCACAGTTTAAAAAATAAACAACATGCCCTTAGAACACACTAAAAATTACACATACCTCGGAATAAACACCAGTAACTTTAACAAGGCTGTGAATGACCTTAAGGCACAAAGAGCTTTTTACTCAATCAAAAAAAATATATAAAACTTGACATCCCAATTGGAATCTGGCTAAAAATAATCCAATCAGTTATAGAACCAATCGCACTCTATAGATGTGAGGTCTGTGGTCCACTTACAAACCAAGACTTCACCAAATGGGACAAACACCCAATAGAGACTCTGCAGGCAGAATTCTGTAAAAATACTCTGTGTACAACGAAAAACTCCACACAATGCCTGCAGAGCAGAATTAGGACTGTACCCACTAATAATTAAAATCCCCCCCAAAAAAGCCATTAAATTCCATGGGCACCTAAAAAGCAGTCATACTGAGACCCTCCACCATAAAGCCTTAAACTACCACAAGCTGAACCCAGAGAAAAGCCCCTCAGAGAACTGACTTTACAATCCAAAACCCCAGCTAGACTAAATCAAATCATTAAAACACAGAAAGAGAAACATCTGAAACACTGGACAGAAGCAACAGCTCAGCAAAGTAAATTAGAATGTTATCTGTCTCTAAACAGAGAATATAAACTGACAGAAGACCTAAACACAGTGGCAGACCCTAAACTAAGAGAAGTCCTGACCATGTCCAGACTCAGTGACCATCACCTCACTATAGTGACAGACAGACCTGGCTGATGAAAGAAGACAGATTGTGTCCACACTGCACACAACATGAAGTGGAAACAGAACTGCACTTTTTAACAACATGCCCTAATTATACACAAATTAGGGAAACTTTCTTTCCCCAATTCACAAACCAGCACAAAGGCTTCAACCAGATACAACAAAAGGACAAACTGCCGTACATTCTGGAGAAACCTCAACAAGCTCTAACCTGCTGCAAGGTACGTCAAGTCCTGCCATGATAAAAGAACAAGCAGCAGAACAGAAGCGGAAGATAAAAATGTTCTAAACTGGTGAGATGAAAGGATTGTTTAATTCTCTTGTATGACAGGATGAATTTTTTTTAGTGTCTTTGTTTTACTGAATACAGATATATAGACTCTATATGCTATAGGCTACTTCTATTCTTATTTATATTTGTGTTAAATGTCTTTTAAAATGTTTCTATGCTTTGGAAATGTAAAGATACTTTTTTACCTTGTCAATAAAGCTACTGAATCTTGAATCTTGAGAGAGAGAGACAGAAAGAAAGAGAGAGAGAG
The DNA here is from genome assembly GCF_018340385.1 of Cyprinus carpio. NCBI lineage: Eukaryota > Metazoa > Chordata > Actinopteri > Cypriniformes > Cyprinidae > Cyprinus > Cyprinus carpio. The sequence continues at coordinate 3,530,018 of NC_056578.1, read as the reverse complement.
AGAGAGACAGAAAGAAAGAGAGAGAGAGAGAGAGAGAGAGAGAGCGTTGTGCAAATTGTCTGCGTCTGTGTCTCAACAAACAATGAAGCTTTGTTTAGTTACTAAAAAAAAAACAGCGATTTTACCCCCCTCTTTGCTGAGAAATATAATGTAACGATTCAGTATCAATTAATAAAAGTCACCTGGCAGTACTGACAAGTTTATGAGCTTCTGAATATTACTTTGTGCACAGCACAATCTCGGATCTCTCTGTGTGTTCGCACATCAATTAAAGCAGTGTATTAATATAGAACATGATTAAACTGAACGGCACAGTGGCACAGTGGTTAACCAGAAAAATAAAAAATGGCACGTCATGCTGAAAAGGTTGCCTACCCCTGCAATAGAGCATGCATGCCAGTGAGGTCTAAAACAGTGGTTCTCAACCAGGACAACTAGAGGCACTCAGAAAACTTCCAAGGATGGATGAATAATTCTTAAAATGAATTTAAATTATGTCATGTACCATGACATAAAGACCGCCCCTTGAAAACTGGAACATTAAAAATGGTCAAACAGCCAGCTTTACAATTTTTGGACCACTTGAAATGGACCACTGACCCATATAAATTATACAGCAGTTAAAAATTGCTTCCAAACACAAGCTCATTGATAAGAAAGAGAAACATGAAGAATACAGAAGAGAAACATTTGAAATGTTATGTCTTTGAATTTAACCTTGTGAATGTCTGTAATGCCAACCACACAAACAAATCCATACTGACACATATACAGTAGGGCAGGGCCGCGGCGTTAAATGCAAGTCAGTTACGTGTTAAAATCATTTGCGAAACTGCTGCCAGGTGGCACAAAGGGACGGATTGCAAACTGACTGTAATTGTAAAATGTTGATTTGTAAATGGAGATGAAAGGACGAAGTAAAACAACAATAACATTATAATATAACATTGTAACATCCTTAAAAACCATTAAAAAATTTACAGTGAGTTAATTTCAAGACGTGGGATAGTCTTAGGCTACAGTCTACATTTACATTACATTTAGTCATTTAGCAGACGCTTTTATCCAAAGCGACTTACAAATGAGGACAATGGAAGCAATCAAAAACAACAAAAGAGCAATGATATATAAGTGCTATAACAAGTCTCAGTTAGCCTAAACAGTATACGTAGCAAAATGTATCTAGTAAAAAAACGTATCAGTCTACACATCAAAAATTAAAAGAAAGACCTTTACACAAAGGCTCTTATGAATACTATTGTTATTTAACAGTCATTACATATATAGACCTATATACAGTGCCCTTCATAAGTATTGGAGCAGTAAAGACAAAATTGCTTTCTCTGCTGTGGAGTCAAGACATTTGCAAATATGATGAAAAGATGACAAAACAACTAGGTCTTTCGACACATTTATGTTTTTATCAAATAAAAAGGACAGCACTTTTTCATCCCACTATTTGATGTGAGCATAAGTATTGGAACAGTTGAATTTAAGACAGATGTAAAAGATTAAAAGCTAATATTTAGTTGCAGATCCCTTGCATGCAATCAGAGCAGTGAGTCTGCGACCCATAGACATCGCCAGACTCATGGTCTTATGCTTTGAAATGCTTTTTCCCAGTCTTTAATGCAGCCAAGTCCAACTGTTGCTTGTTTTGGGGAGTTTCTGTCTTTAGTCTCCTCTTCAGCTGGTGAAATTAGTGTTCAATTGGATTTAAATCTGGAGATTGATTTGGGCAATCTAAGACTTTACATTTCTTTGCCCTGATAAAGTCCTTGACTGAACTGGCAGGGTGTTTTGGGTCATTGTCCTGATCCAATATGAAGTGTTTTTCTAATGAGTTTGGTGGCTTTGGTTTTCTTGAATATTGGTAGCCAAGATGATTTTGTACCCTTCCAAATTCATTCTGTTACTGCCATCATACATTAAGTCATCATTAAAATGAAGAGGTCCTGTTCTAGAGACAGCCATGCATGCCCATGCCATGACACCACCTCCACCAAGCTTTACAGATGAGGTTGTATGCTTAGGATAATTTGCAGTTCCTTTTTTTTCTCCACACTTTTGCTTTCCAATCACTTAGATAAAGGTTAATCTTTGTCTCATCGGTCCATCAACTCAGTTCCAAAACTCTACTGGCTCATCTTGCTTTTCTATTTTTGGTGCTGATCAGAGGTTTGCATCTTGCTGTGTAGCTTCTGTAATTCTGTGACAAATTCTCCTGCATACTGTAGATTTACAGAGCATCACCCCAGGTTTCTGGAGGTTGTTGGTGATTTTACAGACATGTATTTTAGGGTTCATTTTCACAGTTTTTATGATTTGTCTGTCATCAACTACTGTTGTGTTTCTCAGCCGATCAGGTCGTCGTTGGTTGCTGATGTCGCCAGTAGTTTTCAAACTCTTGATTTTTCCATGTTATTTGATTTTCGTATAGTTCTAATTGACTTCCTCTTTTCTTTTAGCATCCAAATTGCTTGCTTTTCTTTCAGAGTCGGCTTCCTCGTCTTCATCCTGGTTTGTGTGTGTCATCATCGAATGCAAGACTTAGAATGCGGAAACAATGGATATGACTGATAAGACACATTCCCTGCTTTTAATATCTGAAGAAATAATGCAACAGGACATAGCTGAACACTAAGAAAGACCTGTAAGGCAACTGTTCCGATACTTATGCTCACATCAGATAGGGAGATGAAACTCTAAAAGTGCTCATCTTCTCAGCTGGTGAAACATCTTTGTGTTGAATCACCCAATAATAAAATGTGACATTCTGTAGTTTTGTCTCATATTCATCTTTTAATCGTATTTACAGATTTCTTTACTCCACAGCAAACAGAACAATTTTGTCTTCACTGTTCCAATTATTATGGAGGGCACTGTATCTGTATATATATATATATATATATATATATATATATATATATATATATATATATATATATATATATATATATACATATATACACACACACACACAGATTAAAAGCTAAATGTTTTTATTTTGGTTCATTCTTGGTAGAAAAACTAAATAATAAAAAATAAAGTCCTTCAGGTCCATATGCAGAGCGAAATGAGAACGGTCCAGCATTTAGAAATAAATAAATAAATAATAAATAATTATGATTTTTTTTCCGTCGATACTGAAACAAGTGTGAACTACAAAGCCTATTTTACCTAATGAATAATAGTTAAGCTTCAAATGGGCAACATCACGAATATGGAAACATTTGGATTTGTCCCGAAAGAGAGAGGTTAGCCCAACCTTACCTTATGTTTCGCTTTAAATTATTATAATTTTATTTTATTTTTATAGCTAAGTCTATATTATTATATACTGCAATTGTATTTATCCATTATACATATTTAATTCTTGTTCTGTTCTGATAGTTACATTTAAAGGATTTGCTGTAAAGTGAGGGGAACTAAAAATATCCTGTTGGTACATTATAACATTATTAGGCATGCCATTATTATTTCTGAATGTAATAAAATGCGACTTATACATGACTTATATATATTTTTTCCTCTCAAAAACGTCATTTATTTTTAGCGTGTTTTTAAAAAAAACATGCAGCAAACGAAAATAGGCGATTAGTCGGTTAAAATGTGTTACTGTAGGTTAACAAATTTACATTATAGTATACTTAGCAACAGAGTCTAGGCCTAATCTAGGCTATGTTGTTAACTATTTACAAGTTTCGTGTATGTCTTTATCCAGTTTTTTTTTTTCATTGCATCTGAAGATTACTTTAAGAAACAAAAAAGCCCCAACCCCCAGCATTTTCACCCGTTTCAACTTATAAACTCCTTGAGATTTTAAACTCCGTTTAACAGTATTGAGATTCAAGTTGAATCTAGTATTTAAAAAAAGCTTTAAATTGCTTAAATTATTTCTATGAATTAAAGTAGGCTAACTTAAAAATATGTCCTACAACAGTTTTTTTTTTTTTTTTTAAATAAGGACTAATTGTGATTCTTTCTCTTTTATTCTTTAAAAAATAATGTTTATTCTTGTAGAAAATGTATTTATTCTTTAAGAAAATAAGGGACAGAATAAGGGACGATCCAAATATTTGTAATGTAGCCTACAATAATGTAGGCCTATATCTGGCTGCAGTTAAAAAGTTATCAGAAATAATCATATTTCACCCATTCATGTAGGCTACAATTATTCTAAAAAAATAAATAAATAATGTCATACAAAAAATGCCATCGGCCTGAGTAAATTTTACCATTATATAATTGTGACCCAAGGGTAGTAATTTAAGTTGTGGTGAGGTAAAAATACTGTGAAATTACAAATGTCATGGAATTTTAAAGAATAACAACTGAAGGTCTATGAAACGTTAGTCAATAAATCATTTTTTTTTTAAACAATGGCACTTAAAGTTTTGAACTAAAATATTATTTCAGCCATATAGCCTTATATTAACTCTCTATTTAACTTACAATGAAATACATCTTCCTTCAGGTAGATTGAATGTTTGCCTTGCTAAGTTTTGGGCTCATAATCAATGTTACATTCGCCCAAACTTATTTTGTAAAATCAAAACTTGTGGACGGTGAACCTGGGTGCAGTTAGCACGAGTCGGTAGCTGTGAAGCGGGAGCAGCTGGCAGAGGATTCCGCTTGGTCTTAAAGCCTTCCTCAAATGCCTACGTTCACAAATAACAATGATTTTCTGCTGTGAGTGCAGGCAGCATAATTCAACCCAGTAACATGACAACACACAGCTCTCAGGCCAAAAAACGAAACAAATTCAGTTCAGCTGGAGGGGGTTGGGGTTTGTTCTGTATAGCTTATGGGGGTTGAAATAAAGGTGTGAATCTCTTGCTCTTTATATGAACAGTGTCTTATGAGGGTTTCAAACTTGCAGAGCAGGTTTAGTCAAAGTAGGACAAATGCCTTGTTTGGTTTGGCTTTTGTCATTTTTGCAACTGCATACAGAGTATTAGATACATTATAATATATATATATATATATATATATATACATATATATATATATATATATATATATATATATATATATATTTTTTTTTTTTTTTTTTTTTTCTCAGGAGAGATGAGGCACCTCTGAAAGAGAGACAAAGAAACTGCCATAAGAGACGCGCATCTGCCAAAGAGCAAAAACATTTGTTCTTAATGTATTTGTTGCTTTGTAGCTACTATTTTCAGTTTTAATTGTTCGCGGCAACACTGCAGTAGTTTTGGCAATACAAATGTAAAAATATATTGCTGTAATAAGAAACTGTATCGAGACATCATGTAGGCCTAATTATTTTTAGTTTCATTACTGGGCAATTAGTTACTAATGTGACATTCACAGTCAAAACCTGAGGTCTAATTCACGAAAATCTTCTCAGAATTTATGCAAACACATATAAAATGCTTTAAAAACAGAGCTGTCTAGAGGGTATTTAATAGGTCTGCCCCCCACATAAGATTTTTCTAGTTACTAGTAGCCTAGTCGTTCATTTAAGTCATTACTCAACTAATCGCACATTTATATTAAATTAACATCTATAATCTATAATGAGCCTTAATTTATTCCACGCTCAAGCACATGCATTAAGTTTGCCACAAAGCACAGGCAGAAGTAGCCTAATAATTGTGAAAAAGGAGACATTTTAATTATTTATTAATAAACAAATGTTTTCTTGTCGGCTGCAAGATGAAATTCACAGTGCTAACTCTCATCTCCACAGTACTGGACGCGCCTTTAAAGAGAAATGCAACCTTCACAGATTACATAATGCTTACATTTCAAGCTTTCTGTAGATATATTTCTCATGTATTTGAGGCACCCTAATTTTAAGTGATCGAGAGGGCGCCTCCCTGTCATGCATGCGCAATAATAATTTTCGCACAAACACTTGAATATGAATAATAATAGAGCACATTTCTTTTCGGTTATAGTACTTGCAGTACTTACAGTAATCTTCACAAGTCTACAACAGAGACAGATGCAGTTATAACCTGTGAATTGAAGGCTATTTAATGTTTTAAAATGATCTAACGGTCGATGCCACTCCAAATCATTGATCATTCGTTGTTCTTGATCAAGATTAAACGGATGCATAACTCTTATAAACTTGTTTTAATAAATCTCTTTTGCATTAAATAATAAAGATATAAAGCAGGTTAAGTTAAATATTATTGTACAAATAATTATAAAATGCTATAGACTGCGAATAAGATGGAAGTTTCACATTTTGCATGTGCATTACAAAAGTAAATATATATATTTTTTTACATGCAATTATCCAAAATAATAGCAAACGATTTGTAATGAAGATAAAATATGTAGACAAATAAGAATAAATGCTGCGTGTTGCACTCATCTTCGTCCGCACCATGCAAATCTTGCACTCTGATATATTAAGGAATATGATACACACTTGCATTTAAATGCAGCTGCATTTTTTTTTTACTTATATTGTATGAAAGCAAGTAGGGCTGCAACTAACGATTATTTTGCTAATCGATTAATCTGTCGATTCTTTTTACGATTAATCGATGAATCGGTTTATGTACTTATATTTTAGTTTTGCCCATTTTTTTCCCCAAGTAAATTATTAACAAAGGGTCTTTATCATTCAACATAGACTTTTTAGAGATTTTTAACCATTTTGCATTGTCATATCCTCATCAAAAACATACCTGGAGTTGTGTTTTATTATGTGATGGTTATCCTTGTCAAACTCTTCTGCAATCAAAACACTGACCCATACATACTCTAGCAAATTTCACAAGGAGATTTCAAGTAATGTTTTCACCATGGCAGTCCTTAGGGCTCCTAAAGTAGTTTAACATCCCGAACAAAGCTTATTAAGGAATCTTTCAGAACATATTTTCACTAAGAATAAGAAATAAAACAGAATAAAATTGCAGTAAATTGCATTTTATTTTATTTTTTCCTGTAAACACACAGCTTATACATGGGAAACAGCTTTATAGCTTATGGTGTGAAATTGTAAACAATCCTTCGAATAAAGTGCCAATGGCATGAAACCTGAATGGAATTCACATTTTAAAGTAAAATTTAAAGTAAAAACCATCAGAAGGTTGTCCAGAAAAAAAATTGGACACACACACAAAAAACCTGCTGTGTGAAAAAGAGCAGTGAATGCTTAGAAAAAAGTGCATTTCAAATACATTTAAACATTAACCTCTCTCAGTCAGTCATAATTAGGCTGCAAGACTGAATTATGAACTGGTAAATGACAAAGCTTTAAATGTTAATTGTTAAAAAGCAATGTTATCAGCTTTTACGACTAAACATTTGCAAACAACATTGTACTGCAGAATCTACACAAATAAAAGTCTTTGCACACTGTGATTTTCATCGGATTTAAATATGTAGTGGTCCTTATAACAGTGCAAAATTCAAAAATGTAATAAAGCGATAAAATGTTAAACAAAACAGCTTATGCCTGAACTGACAGGAATTCAACTACCTGTGGGAAATGAGGCAGAACACTATTCACTCATTATTTGAGAAAAACTTTGCATTGCAGTGCAAAAAGGTCAACATGTCCAAATGTTCAGGGCTTAGGCTTGCTCTTTTTAGAGGATATGTTTCCTGCCGCAGAAAACAGCCGCAGTTTACAGGTTACTCTTCTTTTTTGAAGGCTCAAAGTAAAGTGCTCCCACACTTTGGATGACTTCGTTCGATTAGTTTTATCTTCCGCTTTTTTCTTTTTCTTACTCGAGCTTACTTCACTGCCGCCTGCCTCACCCATCTCGCTGAATGCTGCAGAGACGCTGTGCGGGAAGCACGTGACATAAAACGAGGCCAGCTATTGGCTATTCGCTGCTTCTCCTGCTGTACTGGCTGAGTAAAACCTACGGTGGCTCATTACTGCCACACTTTGGGTCACCGCAGATTTAAAATATGCACGAAATGAGCCGCTTACGGCAAATAAAAATTATTTAGCAATGAATCGATTACTAAATTAGTTGACAACTATTTTAATAATCGATTTTAATCGATTAAATCGATTAGTTGTTTCAGCTCTAAAAGCAAGTAAAGAAGGCTCCCTTTAAAATCACTGAAGTTGTCAATTAATAAAGCTCTTTTTTACATCGTTTGCACTTTGGTGATTATAATGAGAGAACTTGAGTTTAAACGTGAGGACCCAGAAGAATTAGTCCATTTTTAGAGTTTCACTGATTTAGCTAAATCGTGCAGGTTTAATTTATTTGTTTCTTGTTTTATTTTCTTTGTCTTCTTTCAGATGAGCGCATTCCTGTTGTGAACCTTCACTTCATTGATACTTAAGCCGCTGTACCAAACTGCAGCTTACCTTCACCTGACAGCTCTACTTAACACAGAAATAATACGAGAATGACAGATGATCACAATTACACAGAAATAGAGTAGCATAGAATTCTAGCAATCTGAGCTCTGACGCAAATATTCTAGGTTATCATGTCATGTACAGCATCTTTGCTTTTCTTACTGCAAACAATAAGTTAATCTAGTGTAAAAACAAGCAATAATAATAATAAAGAAATAACTAAGTCAGCAATCATGATTAACTATGTCATTAATATTTGATCAAATTTTCTTAAAAAGAAAGTTTAAAGTGACAGACCTAAACAAATGGACATGTCTGCCACGTGAATACACTAAAAATGGAAGTCAAGCACAAGGAGTTCTATAATACATCATCAAACTATAATACAAGTTCATACCGAAGTTACATTTTATCATTAATTCTATTATTTTACACATACAGAGGAAATTAACAATGGGATTCAAAATCACAGTTGCTCACCTTCAGTTTTTCAGTCGCCCTCTTTCCTGTTTGCTTCTCGACAAAATCTGATCACGTGTTCACATCTAAAACATTTGAGAAGCATGTAATAATGAATGGAAACAGAGCCAATGATTAATTTTGAACAAATCGGTTGAGTGAATAATTCATATGCACATTGTCAAAGGCTAACCTGTTGACTTATATAAACTTGGACTTTAGAAACACATATCCATTTCACTTATACAGTTCTTTGCCGACAAATTAACATCTGTGTACACATCAGGAAGGTGTTATGTAGATTTTGTGTTTAATTTAGTCCAAAGTTTGTTACTGCTGTGTTTAATTTGCAACCTTTGTTTTTTCTTTCTATCTTAAAGCTATTTTTCTCCCTCTAATCAGGAGAACAAAATGCCAGAACCCAACAATTTATGTATTGATTACCTTTTATTTTTACAAATCATTCTCTTTACTGTAGTTAAATTTCCCAGTTCACACTCTGTACAACCAAACCCATAATCGAGGTCAAACTTTTTTTTTTTTTTTAAAGCAACAGCCACATCACTTCCTGGGGAAGCTACCATTTTGGCTAATGTCAGAGGGGGAGAATTTCTGCGAATGTTTGTTGTATTATCAGTTTGGGAAGTTTAAATCTGGTTGTGCTGAGTGTTTAAAGCATTATTTGATTTGATTGTTATATACTTTTTAGTTTTGCTAGTATGTTGGTATGCCCAATATGCGGGACTTTAGCCTATATGTAGACTTCCTGGTTGAAGGCATTTGGTTCTGGTAGTGGGCTAAGAGATGTAAACAACCTGTTGTGAGCTGGACCAATGGGGTTACACATTGTTGCTGTTTTGTTTCCTTTTGTACAGTGTTTATTTATTTTTATTTTCCTCTGCACAGTAAATTACTATTTTTTTTTTTTGCACCCTTCAATAAACCACCATTTTGAGATTATGCACAAACTTTTTGTACAGAACGTCATTTCCTATTTCCCTTTCAACTGTTGGGCCTTGCTACAAACATGATTTTAACTGAGGCGAACACCCTGCTTTTTTACACAAAATTACTACAAATAAATTACTTATCAATTGTAAATTACTCCCGATATAAATGCATTCATCATAGTACTAACCTCTTCATACCCAACAGTATTTCTTTTTCACTCTGTTTTTAATATCTGCTTCATTTAAAGTGGGAAATACCACTTCTATATATTTTTAATCAGTGGTCAATAATTCAGGCCTGATGGGTTATGTGCAGAAATATTCTCCTGAAAAGTGAAGAGATGCAGCTCTCGGTCTGTTTTTATCAATCCGTCCTGCTGAATGCAGCGTCTCAAGGGACACAGCCATTTGAACTGCTCGGGTCTCCATTGCTCATATGTTCTCACAGGGAATGAGGAGAGAGATGGAGGAAGAGATTATCAGCAAGAAAGTGTAAAACGCAGATTCAGTACCTGCATCCAACCCTGTAGGATTTTCCCATGAGATTTCAGACCCCGATTTCAGGTTATTTGGCAGAAGATACTCTACAGACTCAAACAGATTTTGCATCTTATTCTGACCTTTGCATCTTTTGACCACTGAGTGCCATTTTAACCACAAGATATCAAGCAAAGCGCATTTTCACAAATAGCCGTAAGGTTTGCCTCACTGATGTGTTACATTTGACGGCTGCAGTCATTGGCAAATGAAAGAAAAACACTGTAGTTAATATATTTCATATTCACCGATGCAAATTTAGTACTTATGAAGTTATGTGCATTTCTCATTTAAAACAAATTCAAGCAGGATAAATGTCAAGTCTATGAACTTGTGCTTATATTTACGCTAAGTATTACACCATATTTTAGATATGAAACATTTAACAGGTGTGCAGCATTATTTATATAATATGAATCATGTGTTAAATTACCTTAAGGAAATGGTGGTTTACTTGGTATCGGAGCATTAAAAGTGGTAGCCTATTTCAATAGGCTAGGCCAGGGGGTTTTCAAACTGGGGTCTGCGGACCCTCGGAGGTCCGTTACGCAAAACCAGGGGATCCGCAAAATAATTTGCTGTACTATATTTTCTGGACTGCAACTTGTGTTTTTTATCTTCTGAAACGTACTATGATTAATTGAACATTGAAAAAACACCAACGAGTTGGCCGGCGACAGCCTCTGATGTCACTACCGGCGCGACTATAAACAGGCACCAGGATAACACATCATTCTCTTCTTCATCTTCAAAACTGACCGTTTTGTTTGAAGCGTGCATCTGAAAGAACCGGTAAGAGCGCTCTTTCTCTGTCTATCATGGTGACTACTAGCAAGCGTTTAGACAATGTGTGCATCCGTGTGGGTGTTATTTGACACCCGATGACACACACGATCTTTGCGTCATTTGTTTGGGTAAAGAGCACGCACGCGATGTCTTTGAGGAGGCAATATGCGTGCATTGCTAGCGTTTTTTCAAGGAAAAATCTCTGCCTCTTTCGTCTCTATTTCCGAGAAAAAAAAAAAAAGGCAGCCATCTGCTTCCCATGGTTCAGGACCTGCTGCTGCTGAGGCACGGAGGAGAATGAGCTCGTGAGAATTTCAGGTGGATCTGTCTGAATGGTTTAAAGAGGGACTTTCCCTTTCGCGCTCATAATGGCGGCGGACGAGAGAGAGCCTCGGGAAGATGATGTTATATCTTTAACACTTTCTGATAATGAGGTTAGTGCTCTGCTGGGTTTTTACCCAGGAAAAGCAGGAGATATTTGAGGATGGTGAAGAAGCTGAGGCTGAGCCTTCTCAATTCTCCTGCCCTGCGTATGTAGAGCTGTTGGAGTTTATGGATCGGGCCTTGATGAGCGTTATCTTTCCGACCTTAGCCCTCCAGCTCAGGTGAGCCTTCCATTTCTGCCTAATCTCCAAGTCAAGTCAAGTTATCTTTATTTATATAGCGCTTTAAGCAAAAAAGATTGCGTCAAAGCAACTGAACAATATTAATTAGGAAAACAGTGTGTCAATAATGCAAAATGACAGTTAAAGGCAGTTCATCATTTAATTCAGTGATGTCATCATGCAGCTCAGTTCAGTTTAAATAGTATCTGTGCAATAATTTGCAATCAAGTCAACGATATCGCTGTAAATGAAGTGTCCCCAATTAAGCAAGCCAGAGGCGACAGCGGCAAGGAACCAAAACTCCATCAGTGACAGAATGGAGAAAAAAAAACCTTGGGAGAAACCAAGCTCAGTTGGGGGGCCAGTTCTCCTCTGGCCAGACGAAACCAGCAGTTCAATTCCAGGCTGCAGCAAAGTCAGATTGTGCAGAAGAATCATCTGTTTCCTGTGGTCTTGTCCCGGTGGTCGTCTGAGACAAGGTCTTTACAGGGGATCTGTCTCTGGGGCTCTAGTCCTGGTCTCCGCTGTCTTTCAGGCCTGTAGAGGTCCTTTCTAGGTGCTGATCCACCATCTGGGCTGGATACAGACTGGATCCAGGTGACTGCAGTGACCCTCTGACTTGGATACAGACTCGATCTGGTGGCTACGGTGACTTCGGAATAAGAGAAAAAAACAGACTAATATGAGCGTAGATGCCATTCTTCTAACGATGTAGCAAGTACATCGGGTGTTATGGGAAGTGTTCCCGGTTCCGGTTTACCTAATTAATGCAGCCTAAAAATCCTTTAACGGATTTGGATATTAGAAGTGTATTAGTATGTTATGTGTAAGCCAGGTTAAAGAGATGGGTCTTTAATCTAGATTTAAACTGACAAAGTGTGTCTGCCTCCCGAACAATGTTAGGTGGGTTATTCCAGAGTTTGGGTGCTAAATAGGAAAAGGATCTGCCACCCACAGTCAATGTTGATATTCTAGGTATTATCAAATTGCCAGAGTTTTGAGAACTCAGCAGTCGTGGAGGACTATAATGTAACAAGAGCTTGTTCAAATACTGAGGTGCTAAACCATTCAGGGCTTTATAAGTAATAAGCAAGATTTTAAAATCTATACAATGTTTGATAGGGAGCCAGTGCAGTGTTGACAGGACCGGGCTAATATGATCATACTTCCTGGTTCTAGTAAGAACTCTAGCTGCTGCATTTTGGACTAACTGGAGTTTGTTTACTAAGCGTGCAGAACAACCACCCAATAGAGCATTACAATAGTCTAACCTTGAGGTCATAAACGCATGGATTAACATTTCTGCATTTGACATTGAGAGCATATTTCGTAATTTAGATATATTTTTGAGATGAAAAAATGCAGTTTTACAAATGCTAGAAACGTGGCTTTCTAAGGAAAGGTTGCTATCAAATAGCACACCTAGGTTCCTAACTGATGACGAAGAATTGACAGAGGAGCCATTAAGGCTTAGACAGCGTTCTAGGCCATTACATGCAGAGCTTTTAGGCCCTATAATTAACACCTCTGTTTTTTCAGAATTTAGCAGTAAGAAATTACTCGTCATCCAGTTTTTTTATATCGACTATGCATTCCGTTAGTTTTTCAAATTGGTATGTTTCGCCGGGCCACGAAGAAATATAGAGCTGAGTATCATGAGCATAACAGTGAAAGCTAACACTGTGTTTCCTGATGATATCTCCCAAGGGTAACATGTAAAGCGTGAAGAGTAACGGCCCTAGTACTGAGCCTTGCGGTACTCCATACTGCACTTGTGAACGATATGATACCTCTTCATTCACTGCTATGAATTGATGGCGGTCATATAAGTACGATTTAAACCATGCTAATGCACTTCCATTAATGCCAACAAAGTGTTCCAGTCTATGCAAAAAGAATAGTGTGGTCAATAGTGTCGAACGCAGCACTAAGATCCAATAGCACTAATAGAGAGATACAACCACGATCAGATGATAAGAGCAGGTCATTAGTAATAATAACTCATGAGTTATTAACTAATAACTCAGGCCTGATGGGTTATGTGCAGAAATATTCTCCTGAAAAGTGAAGAGATGCAGCTCTCGGTCTGTTTTTATCAATCCGTCCTGCTGAATGCAGCGTCTCAAGGGACACAGCCATTTGAACTGCTCGGGTCTCCATTGCTCATGTGTTCTCACAGGGAATGAGGAGAGAGATGGAGGAAGAGATTATCAGCAAGAAAGTGTAAAAACGCAGATTCAGTACCTGCATCCAACCCTGCAGGATTTTCCCATGAGATTTCAGACCCCGAGACCCGGGGTTATGTTTGTTTTTCTTCTAAAAGAGAGTAATCCGATCTAGCAGTATTTAATGCTTTTCTGTAGGATAGGTTACTTTCCCGCCAAGCAATACGAAAAAACTCTAGTTTTGTTTTCCTCGAGCTGCGCTCCATTTTCCGGGCTGCTCTCTTTAGGGTGTGAGTGTGCTCATTATACCACGGTGTTAGACTGTTTTCTTAATCTTCCTTAAGTGTAAAGGAGCAACTGTATTTAAAATGCTAGAAAAGAGAGTCCATAGTTTCTGTTACATCATCAAGTTGTTCTGAGGTTTTGAATATGCTAAGGAATTGGGATACATCAGGAAGATTAATTACAAAGCAATCTTTTGTGGTAGAAGTGATGGTTCTACAATACTTGTAACAAGAAGTAGAATTTACAGTTTTAGCTATATGAAGTTTGCACAAAACTAAATAGTGATCTGAGATATCATTGCTTGGCTGCATAATTCCAACACCATTAACATCAATTTCATGTGACAGTATTAAATCTAGAGTATGATTTCGACAATGAGTAGGTCCTGAGACGTGTTGTCTTTTCCCAATAGAGTTCAGAATGTCTATAAATGCTGATCCCAATGCATCTTTTTCATTGTCAACATGGATATTAAAATCGCCAACAATTAAAACTTTATCTGCAGCCAGCACTAACTCGGATATAAAAACAGCAAACTCTTTAATAAAGTCTGTATGGTGCCTTGGTGGCCTGTATACAGTAGCCAGTACAAACATCACAGGGGATTTATCATTAACACTTGTTTCTCTGGATAATGTTATATGAAGCACTATTACTTCAAACGGGTTATACTTGAAGCCCACCCTCTGAGAAATACTGAAATCATTGTTATAAATTGAAGCAACACCTCCCCCTTTACCTTTTGGACGCGGCTCATGTTTATAACAGTAATCTTGGGGGGTAGACTCATTTAAAATAATGTAATCATCAGGTTTTAGCCAGGTTTTTGTCAAATAGAGCACATCTAGGTTATGATCAGTGATCATATCATTTACAAAAAGTGCTTTTGTAGAAAACCTCAATTAAATTGTTACTCTTACATTGGTTTGGACGTTTTTTGTATTTTCTAGTTCAGGGAACAGACACAGTCTCTATAGTGTTATATCTAGGTGAAAGAGTCTCTATGTGCTGAGAATTAACTGACTTCTGTGACGTGAGGCAGCTAGCAGACGGTCAGTTTAGCCAGTCTGTCTGCTTCCTGACATGGGCCCCAGTTAGTCAAGTACAAACTCTAAGACTATGGCCCATATTTCTAGTGAGAAGAGCAGCACCACCCCATGAGGGATGAAGACCATCTCTTTTCAAGAGGTCAGGTCTGCCCCAAAAGCTTGTCCAATTGTCTATGGTTTCATATGTTATTCTACGTAATTCTGCGGGCACCACTTAGACATCCAGCCACTGAGTGATGACAATCTGCTATGTATCTCATGACCATGGTAAGCAGGGAGGGGACCAGAGCATATTACAGTGTCTGACATTGTGCTCACACACCTCTTTGATGTTACTGTAACTTTATAGAAACAGAAACCGGCATTGTAGGCTAGTCTCACAGGAAACAGTCCTCGTCCTTCATAAAATGCGCTGTGCAACCTAATATTTGGGATAAATACAACAGTGTTGTAACTACAACTTAACCACTGATTTCTAGTTGTGTCCTCTTTTGGAAGGCCAAACAAAGTATTAATACTTTCACAACGAAACACACAGCATCTCCACAACATGGCGGCAGTGGCAACAGTGAGAATCAAAGGTTACGCCTTCTTTCTTTGTGTGAACATTTGGGCGGTGTTATGCAAATCTTCCCACATTGTGACGTAGACATGTGATGTGTGGTCTTGTATATTCAAGTTTCTTTTATTTTTATGTCGATTTTAACAATACAGATTGTGTCAAAGCAACTGTACAGCATTAATTGGGAAAATAGTGTGTCAATAATGCAAAATGACAATAGTAAACACTCATTATTTAGTTAAAGGCGGTTCATCATTGAATTCAGTGATGTCATCATCCAGCTCAGTTCAGTTTAAATAGTATCTGTGCTATCAAGTCAACGATATCGCTGGAAATTAAGTATCCCCAACTAAGCAAGTCAGAGGTGACAGCGGCAAGGAACCAAAACTCCATCGGTGACAGAATGGAGAAAAAAACCTTGGGAGAAACCAGGCTCAGTTGGGGGGCCAGTTCTCCTCTGGCCAGACGAAACCAGCAATTCAATTCCAGGCTGCAACAAAGTCACATTGTGCAGAGGACTCAACTGGTTCCTGTGGTCTTGTCCTGGTGGCCATCTGAGACAAAGTCTTAGATGTCCTGGTCTCCGATGACTTTCGGGGCTTTAGAGGTCCTCTCTATGTGCTGATCCACCAAGTGGGATAGATCTGTACTGGATCCGGATGACTGCAGTGACCATCTAATCTGGATACAGACTGGATCTGGTGGCTAAGATGACCTCGGACTAAGAGAGAAACAGACTAATATTAGCATAGATACCATTTTTCTAATGATGTAGCAAGTACATTGGGTGTTATGGGAAGTGTTCCCGGTTCCGGTTGACCTAATTAATGCAGCCTAAAATCCTTTAACGGATCTGAATATTAGAAATGTATTAGTGTGTTATGTGTAAGCCAGGTTAAAGAGATGGGTCTTTAATCTAGATTTAAACTGACAAAGTGTGTCTGCCTCCCGAACAATGTTAGGCAGGTTATTCCAGAGTTTGGGTGCTAAATAGGAAAAGGATCTGCCACCCACAGTCAATGTTGATATTCTAGGTATTATCAAATTGCCAGAGTTTTGAGAACTCAGCAGTCGTGGAGGACTATAATGTAACAAGAGCTTGTTCAAATACTGAGATGCTAAACCATGGCTTATTGAATATCAGGTCCGTTTCTACGAAAGCACTTTTTGTAAATAATATGATCACTTATCATAATCTAGATGCACTCTGTTTTGTTTGAAAGTGGCTTGGATATGATGTTTTGATTGTTTTATTTGAGTCTACACCCCAAGATTGATGTTATATGTTTGAGATAAGTCCAAAAGGTAAAGGGGGAGGTGTTGCTTCAATTTATAACAATGTTGCTCTTGTTTTGTTTTGCAACTTTCACCTGGAGCTTTAATCAAGAGAGGGAAGAGTTCAAGTTTAAGTTATCCAGAGAAACAAATGTTAATGATAAATCCCCTCTGATGTTTGTGCTGGCTACTGTATACAAGCCACCAGGGCACCATACAGACTTTATTAAAGAGTTTGCTGATTTTATATCCGAGTTAGTGCTTGCTGCAGATAAAGTTTAATTGTTGGTGATTTAAATATCCATGTTGATAATGAAAAAGATGCATCGGGATCAGTATTTATAGACATTCTGAACTCTATTGGGGTTAGACAACACGTCTCAGGACCTACTCATTGTCAAAATCATACTCTAGATTTAATACTGTCACATGGAATTGATGTTGATGGTGTTGAAATTATGCAGCCAAGCGATGATATCTCAGATCATTATTTAGTTTTGTGCAAACTTTCATATAGCTAAAACTGTAAATTCTATTTCTTGTTGCAAGTATGGTAGAACCATCACTTCTACCACAAAAAGACTGCTTTGTAAGTAATCTTCCTGATGTATCCCATATTCCTTAGCATATCCAAAACCTCAGAACAACTTGATGATGTAACAGAAACTATGGACTCTCTCTTTTCTAACATTTTAAATACAGTTGCTCCTTTACGGTTAAGGAAAACAGTCTGACACCATGGTAAAATGAGCACACTCGCACCCTAAAGAGAGCAGCTGGGAAAATGGAGCGCAGCTGGAGGAAAACAAAATTAGAGGTATTTCGTATTGCTTGGCGGGAAAGTAACCTATCTTACAGAAAAGCACTAAAAACTGCTAAATCTGATTACTTTTCGTCTCTTTTAGAAGAAAACAAACATAACCCCAGGTATTTATTCAATACAGTGGCTAAATTAACGAAAAATAAAGCATCATCAAGTGTTGACATTTCCCAACATCTCAGCAGTAATGACTTTATAAACTACTTTACTTCTAAAGTCGATACTATTAGAGATAAAATTGTTACCATGCAGCCATCAGCTACAGTATCACATCAGGCAGTGCACTATAGATCCCCTGAGGCACAGTTCCACTCATTCTCTACTATAGGAGAGGAAGAATTGTATAAACTTGTTAAATCATCTAAACCAACAACATGTATGTTAGACCCTATTCCCTCGAAGCTCCTAAAAGAGGTGCTTCCAGAAGTCATAGATCCTCTTCTGACTATTATTAATTCCTCATTGTTATTATGATATGTCCCCAAAACCTTCAAACTGGATGTTATTAAGCCTCTCATCAAAAAAACACAACTTGACCCCAAATAACTAGTTAATTATAGACCGATCTCGAATCTCCCTTTTCTGTCCAAGATACTAGAAAGGGTAGTATCCTCACAATTATATTCCTTCTTAGAGAAAAATGGCATCTTTGAGGATTTCCAGTCAGGATTTAGACCGTATCATAGTACTGAGACTGCTCTCCTTAGAGTTACAAATGACCTGCTCTTATCATCTGATCGTGGTTGTATCTCTCTATTAGTGCTATTGGATCTTAGTGCTGTGTTCGACACTATTGACCACACTATTCTTTTGCATAGACTAGAACATTAATGGAAGTGCATTAGCATGGTTTAAATCGTACTTATATGACCGCCATCAATTCGTAGTAGTGAATGAAGAGGTATCATATCGATCACAAGTGCAGTATGGAGTACCTCAAGGTTCAGTACTAGGGCCGTTACTCTTCACACTTTACATGATACCCTTGGGAGATATCATCAGGAAACACTGTGTTAGCTTTCACTGTTATGCTGATGATACTCAGCTCTATATTTCTTCCCGGCCCGGTGAAATATACCAATTTGAAAAACTGGTATGCTAAGTCGATATAAAAAACTGGATGATTAGTAATTTCTTACTGCTAAATTCTGAAAAAACAGAGGTGTTAATAATAGGACCTAAAAACTCTGCATGTAATAACCTAGAACGCTAAGACTTGATGGCTGCTCTGTCAATTCTTCGTCATCAGTTAGGAACCTAGGTGTGCTATTTGATAGCAGTCTTTCCTTTGAAAGCCATATTTCTAGCATTTGTAAAAACTGCATTTTTCCATCTCAAAAATATATCTAAATTACGGCCTATGCTCTCAATGTCAAATGCAGAAATGTTAATCCATGTGTTTATGATCTCAAGGTTGGATTATTGTAATGCTTTATTGGGTGGTTTTTCTGCATGCTTAGTAAACAAACTCCAGTTAGACCAAAATGCAGCAGCTAGAGTTCTTACTAGAACCAGGAAGTATGATCATATTAGCCCGGTTCTGTCAACACTGCACTGGCTTCCTATTAAACATCGTATAGATTTTAAAATCTTGCTTATTACTTATAAAGCCCTGAATGGTTTAGCACCTCAGTATTTAAATGAGCTTGTTACATTATAGTCCTCCACTTCTGCTGCATTCTCAAAACTCTGGCAATTTGATAATACCTAGAATTTTAAAATCAACAGCGGGCGGCAGATCCTTCTCCTATTTAGCGCCTAAACTCTGGAATAACCTACCTAACATTGTTCGGGAGGCAGACACGCTCTTGTAGTTTAAATCTAGATCTCTTTAACCTGGTTTACACATAACACACTAATATGCTTCTAATATCCAAATCCGTTAAAGGATTTTTAGGCTGCATTAATTAGGTAAACCGGAACCAGGAACACTTCCCATAACACCCGATGTACTTGCTACATCGTTAGAAGAATGGCATCTATGCTAATATTAGTCTGTTTCTCTCTTATTCTGAGGTCACCGTAGCCACCAGATCCAGTCTGTATCCAGATCAGATGGTCACTGGAGTCACCCGGATCGAGTTCGTGTACGTATCAGATGGTGGATCAGCACCTAAAAAGGACCTCTACAGCCATGAACGACAGTGGAGACCAAGACAACTAGATGAGCCCCAGATCCCCTGTAAAGACCTTGTCTCAGACGACCACCGTGACAAGACCACAGGAAACAGATGATTCTTCTGCACAATCTTCACACAATCCGCACAAACTTTGCTGCAGCCTGGAATTGAACTGTTGGTTTCCTGCTGCCCCCCCGACTGAGCCTGGTTTCTCCCAAGGTTTTTTCTCCATTCTGTCACTGATGGAGTTTTGGTTCCCTGCCGATGTTGCCTATGGCTTGCTTAGTTGGAGACACTTCATTTACAGCGATATCGTTGACTTGATTGCAAATGATTGCACAGGTACTATTTAAACTGAACTGAGCTGAATGATGACTTCACTGAATTCAATGATGAACTGCCTTTAACTGTCATTTTGCATTATTGACACACTGTTTTCCTAATTAATGTTGTGACATTAGTGACACAATCTGTTTTGTATAAAGTGCTATATAAATAAAGGTGAGTTGATTTGACTTGTGATCAATATGATACCTCTTCATTCACTGCTAAAAAATTTATGGCGGTCATATAAGTATGATTTGAATCATGCTGATGCACTTCCATTAATGCCAACAATGTTTTCTAATTTATTCAAAATAATGTTGTGGAGGCGTGTTAGAATGAACCATTTTAGGAGGGCGTGGACAAGTCTTAATGTTTATAAAGAATATCGAAATTATAGTCTTCTCTCCCAGGATCAGTAAGCAGAATATCTTTTTTTTTTTGTGTTTAGTGTTTTTTTATTTATACAAAGAGAAAGGAAAAATTAAAATGGCATCATATGACCCCTTTAAAATTTATTGTAGGTGTCTCTCGTCCATTTGACTGTTTGTTTTTTTTTTTTATTTTTTTTTTTTTTAGTGTATATGGTGGGATGGGTAAATCTAAAATCTCGCCTAGGGCACTAACAGAGCCTGAGCCGGCCCTGGGCCATTGTTTTGACCTTCTGCATTAGGTGACTCAGGCACATTTGGCTTTCCCTTTTATTTTTCTTATTCTCTTGAATATTTTACCTCATTCATTTGTCTTGTTAGCCAAGTATGTCGGGTGGAAAAATCTGGACTGATCTATTTAAGTACATCATTCTGATGGGCTCTCTGCTCTCATGTCATTTGCCGTTTTAGCACTCCCTGTTGTATGTGATACATGTTAATGCTGGACATATTAGTCAAGTGTTGAGGGTCGCCATTGGTCCCTGAATGACAGCTGTGTGTGTTTGTTACTTGGAGTAAATTCAGCGTCTGTGCGTGTGGACAAAATGCCATGAGGTGCTAGCAGGTCCTTATCAGTCTCTGAGCAGACGAGAACTGCTCTTCTTAATTCATTTTCACCTGATTAGGAGGCCAAGAGTGACATTTTACGTGTGGGTGTGGGTGTGTGTTAGAGGAATGGGAGGTGAATTATTTGATTTTACTCCTATTACACTGTAGTAGTTGATAGAATGAAAGCTGCAGTTCTAGTTTTGTCCACTAATGGTGCCCTAAAGCTCCATGTGGTTTCATTCAGAATGGAGCAGCTTAAATTTTACATCATGCTCTTAAACAGAAAATTATTATTAACTATATTATTCTGATTTATTAAATTGTTGGCTGCCTAAAGAGAACAACAAATCATTGCACAACAAATTAACACAAACAGGATCGTTACATAGGAAAAAAGAACACAAACATTACGAATCAGCCATCCGATCGCAATGAGATGAGTTTATGAGACAACACTTCACTCAAGTAGGTGTTCTTGTGAAATATCTGTCCTTTATCTGCTCTGATGTGACACCTGAAGCACCCTTCAACACAGAATGTTTAGATTCCATTGGCAAGGCTTTCATCCCAAAGATCTTAGTTGAGGTGGTACAACCCAGAACTTGATTATTATTATTATTATTATTATTATTATTATTATTATTATTATTATTTTAATATCTATTTATGTTTTACCTGTGAAAATTAAAGTTCTGTCATCCATTCATTTTCATTGAAGGTGAAGGTAAATGTGGCTGTGTTTCCCAAAAGCACTGTTAGCCTACTATGGTTGCAAGTTCCATCATTACAAACATTGGTTCACCAGGCAGGTAAAAAACCCATGTAGCGCAAAATTTTTGCCCCCCCCCCCACCCACATTTAAATAATACGTGGTGCCGGACATCATCATGTTCTAACAAAAATAAATGTTTATTTTAAAGTATATCAGACAGCCACTGTAAGCCTACCATAATTATATGGTATATGATATATAATGTGAGTGAGATTATATATATATATATACACACACACACACACACACACACACACATATACAAAAACACACACACATTATATATATATATATATATATATATATATATATAGTATATATATATATATATATGTATATATATAGCACAGATCTTTAAAGATAGAGAGAGAGATGTGAGAGAGATCCCACAACCCTAATTACAGCTTACATGTCACCCAGCAGATGTAACTGTAGTCTGTATGTCTGACAGCACAGCTAACATGAGCAGCTAATGGTAAAAAAAAAAAAAAAAAAAAATTCTATTTGTTTTCATAATAAACCATACCTTCATAAGTAATGTTTTCCAGCTTCTAGTCATGTATTGTGCATGGCTACCTTATATTTACCAGTTGTTTTTTTACTTTAATAAAATTGAGATATGTCATGCATGGGATTGGTACCATAGGGTTTAAAAACCAAAATCTAAATGTAGATATCAGCAACATTATTTTGCAGTAAGTTAGTAAACACTTGCCAGTCACATTAATCTTTGCAAGCCTCCAAGTTTGGTAGCAAATCTATGCATGATTCCACGGTAAACCAGAGATATTAAAGTTGTTTACCAGATTTCTTGTCATTTATTGTAAATGCTACCTTATATTTTTCAGTTTTTCAGCTCAGCAGCTTCGGTTTTGCATATTCTAAACTAGCTACATATTCTGTCAGCTACGGAGCCCTGCACGTCACCTGTAGGAGAAAAAAAAATCAATCCGTGCCGACGGTTTTGCAATCCGTCCCCTCAGTTTATAAACCGTGCTCACGAATTCTTAAACTGTTCCCGCCCCCTCGGTTTACACAAATCGTGCCCACGGATTAATAAACCGTACCCAGATTTAGTCTTATAGTCTTTCTTTTTAGCGTTTATTTTACATTAATCACCAATAGGATAAGACACCGCCGCCTGTGTTTTACTGGCTAAAATAAACGCTAAAAAGAAGAATAGAAAATTCCCTGAATTTAAAAAAAATAAAATAAACAAAGGTAAAAAGCAATGTTATAATAGGCCTAATTATTTAATAATAAAATTAATACTGAAGCGTGCATCTATTTTTGTGGGTGTAGGTAGTTTTTTGGATTTTTTTAAATAATTTTTTAATTTTGGAAAATTTTGTACACAAACACATTTCCACTGTAAAAGGTTCTTTATAAAGCATTCATTAATTATTTTATGACAAACATTTTTACTGTCTTAAGTGCACTGAATTTATTTAGCCTATAAATTAAAATAATAATAATAAAAATAATAGTTATTTTTATTATTATTATTACATATTATTATGCAGGTTTATGCATAAGAAACTTACAAAAA
Organism: Cyprinus carpio; assembly: GCF_018340385.1. NCBI lineage: Eukaryota > Metazoa > Chordata > Actinopteri > Cypriniformes > Cyprinidae > Cyprinus > Cyprinus carpio. The sequence goes on along the minus strand of NC_056578.1, from coordinate 3,506,472 downwards.
CGACGACTTACAAAAGAGGAACAAATTACTCCAGAGTCAGTCACAATGCCAAGTTTATTATACAATAATAATCAAGTGCTAAGATTATCACAAATTAAACAAGATTTTGATGCACATCTTTCTTATTAAATTTGCTGTAGGCCTATTCCACATAATAATATCCTATAAAACTGTATGTTAACACGTAGGCTACCTTCGAGCTTGCTGCATGAATCCTTGAGTACAGTTTACAAATCTGAGGGAACGGATTGCGAAAGCGTGCGCACGGATTATGAATTCGTGGGTACGGATTCAAAAACCGAAGGTACGGTTTACAAAATCTGAACGCACGGATTGGAAATTCGTGGGGTACGGTTTATTAATCCGTTGGCCATGATTTGTTAAACCGAGGGAACAGTTTAAGAATTCGTGAGCACAGTTTATAAACTGAGGGGACAGATTGCAAAACCGTCGCCACGGATTGATTTTTTTTCTCCTACAGGTGACGTGCAGGGCTCCGTAGTCTGCTACATTCCCAGTGTTAGCAAACGCTAGCTAGTCTGTTAACATGAATAACGTATTTGCAAGCCTCCAAGCATAGACGTCACATTTTAAATCCTACCTGTTGCCTTTCACCATCCACTTATTTAGCTGCTGTTGCATCCCCTGACATGCCATCTCCTTTTCCCTCTTTCTTTTTCTATTTTTTAGCCCCCGATAGCTTTTTTTGCTTTATCCATCTTGTCTTTTTCGAGTTTCAACAACTCACTAACGTTACTGCTGCTCACTCAGCGCTCACGGCGCCCCGCCCACTCGCCGATATTACCCTTCTATGTCTAAATTCTATGATGGAATCTTATGTGGTCGTCGGCTACTATAACCTGTTAGTCCTCTAAAATTTATATAACTTTTTTTATATATAACTTTTATATAAATTTATATAACTTATTTTATTTAAAAAAAAATAATAATAATTAACCATCGCTTTGGCGCCCCCCATGGTGCGGCGCCCCTATGCGCCGCATATGGCGCATACCCACTTTTTGCGCCACTGATTACCAACATAGTACAATGATTCATTGTTTCCCGAAACCATAGTTCAAACGAACATTCGCAAACAGCGTCGTAAATTTAAGTGGTAGGAACTATAGCTCTTGACATGTGGTTAGAAGCATAGTTTCTTGTTAGTAAGACATATGGACTTAAATAAATTAGGCACAATAAATAAGTTAACATGCAGTACAATCTATATCTTTCATTCAATTTAAATATATATGCAGTTTAATCGATAAATTTTAGCACATCCTCAATAAGCACCGTTTTTGAAGAGTGCACATGTGCATAAATGCCTAAGGCAGTGGTTTTCAACCTGTGGGCCGCGGCCCCCTAGTGGGTCGCGATGGTATTGAAGGTGGGCCGCCAATTACTATTAAAATAAATAATAATATTGTTAATATATGTAAAAATGTCTAAGTCATAACATAATAACATCATTTCATATATATAATTAAATAAGCCAGAGTTATTTTCTGTTCATTGCCAGTTCATTCTAGGGCTGTGCGATAGAAATCGTCATAAAATCACGATTTTATATATGTAAAATTTCTAAATCGCTTTATAGCTCGATTTTTCCGCGGCCCTGACCTCCCCGCAGTATGGCATGCGATCTAATCAGAATGCAACGCGCCTAGCGCGAGAACAGAACAGACTGGGAATATGCCTACGTAACTCCAGGTTCACACACTGTCTGTGATGCGCCTTTTTTCCGAGCCCATGTTTACGGATCAGAGTGTTCACACTGCACGCGGTAAAAGGCTAGAAATAAAAACATGCGAAACGAATTAATATCTAGCACATGAGCATAGAGAGAGTTGTGAGTGCACAGGACACAGTTTGAGCGAGAGAAGACACGTTTTAAGTGCGCGCACTTTCTCCGAGCGAGAGCAGCGTGTATCTGAGCAAGCGCGTCTGGTTTTGTGACAGAGCAAAAGAAATGTGCGTGCGTGCAGACAGATTCGTGCTCGCGCATTAATTTAATGTGCTTTCGCGTTACATTAATGCGCTCTCGCTGCTGCTTCTGCACCGCATACACATACTGTATACGCACTGCAGACGGAGTAGGCCTACGTGTGAACCTGTATAATGTATAACAAATCTATTTCAACACCTGAGGCACCGCTACAATTAATGAGCTCTATGAACAATGTATGGCAAAAAAGAAAAAAAGTCCCTGGACACAGGATTTATTTTTTATTTTTTATTTTTTTTGCCATAAGTCTAGAAATTTTGTTACACCTTTATTTAGTGATTATTTTGACTTATGTCTGTTCTAGAGACATTACAACTTTTTGATAAAGCTCTAATTTGTTTTCTTTTGGAAATATGTTTCAAATTCATACTGAATGCATTTATGACTGTAAAGCATATCTGTGTGTGTCAAAATTGTGATTAAAATTGATCAAAGAAATCGCGATAGGTTTTTTTTTGTCCATATCGCACAGCCCTAGTTCATTCAATAAATACAGTTAACAATCTAGCTTCTGAGTACTAAGTTATTAACCCAACAATACCGGGGTCAGTTAATTTTTTTGCAGTGGGCCGCGCAAACATATGTGTTTGGTTGTGTGGGCCGTGAGTTGAAAAAGGTTGGGAACCACTGGCCTAAGGGAACCCTGAAGTATGATGTAAGAGGAAATCCGCGATGAATCAAACATCAAATAAAGCAAAATGACAGGGAACAAAACAAATTAAATTAGTCACCAGGTGCCATGTTCAATACAGCAGCATCTCAGAAATCTTGAATCAATGAATAAACAGACATTATTACTCCACCACATGCCAGTGACATCATTAAAACAGCCCTAAATTGTTGAACTAATGTGGTTCAAACGGCGGAGATAAGACCGTGTTCGGGAAACAGTCGTGACTGGCTAGGTAATTTCCACTACAATGCATCGTACTATGGTGGTTAATCAGTTAGTTACGTTGTTGTACGGAAAACGCACCCCTGGATGGATGGTTGCCCAGTCTACTGCAAATTCATCTTACATGAAGTCAATTTAGATATTTAAGTTGCATGATGTATTAAAAACTGTCATTCTGAAATGACCTTTGGATTTCCCTATCTTCACTTTGTCCTCTGGAAACTTTCTTTGGTTCTGCCTTGTACATTTTCTGTTTGCAGTGTTTTCCAGTGAAATGTTCAGAGAATTATATTGTTTTTTTGTTTTTTTTTTCCAGCAGATTTTTGCACTTATCACTGCAGCTGGTTGCTAGCAAACAAAAGAGGACAACAACAGTAAACAAAGTTTATTAAATGAGGCTTCAGATGAGGAGAAAGCAATGATCACAGGTGTGGATATTCTTGTAGAGAGCACAGAATTAGCTGCATCACACTGCATCGTTTGCAGGCAGTGTTGGACCTGGAGAGTGTAGAAGATTAACAGGTAAGTAGATCAGGGAAAGCGCCAGGGAGTTTGATGCACATATGTGAACAACAAGACCAGACACTGAAGAAGGGATGTGATGGTGGCTTTATACTTGGCTTGATTGGTGTTGACAGGTGGAGTGCATCAATATTCAGGTGATTGTGAATGAGTTGGAGGAGCTGAAGTATCTGGCGTTGCTGTTGATTCCATGACACTGTTATTTTTATGATTTCCTTTTCTATGTTTGCACCTCTCTGACTCTCATCCTTCTGTTTTTACACAAACACAAATTACACTAGAGGAAAAATACAGATTTGCACACTGTACAGACTCCATATACATTGGATAGTTCTATAAACATCTTTCCATTTTAGTCAAACATTTCTTAAAAGTTATTCATTCTATACTGTATTCTATTTTTATTATGTGTGTATATGTCCACAATTTGTTGTTGATTTTGTTTGCTGCACTGTGGGATGAGAAACTAAGAGAAAACATTTTCCAATTACATCACATGTATGTGAAAAATAAAGATTCTTGAACCAGAATTTATCTTACTGGTGCCTGGCTGTTTATTTCCTTTCCAGTGGAAGTCAGTTTGTCCTGTGAAGACACATGATGTTCATGTCATTAATGGAAGGTTTGGGAATATTCATGCCTGTATTTCTTGTGTGTGTGTGTGTGTGTGTGTGTGTGTGTGTAAACTTAGTAGATGACTGTGTACTTTACTTGAACCACTGAAACATTTATTAAACAGTTACATCTAGCATAGATGGACAAGATGAGCACTTGCCAGATATCTTGCCAACAACATAATTAGGAAATGAAAACCCCAAGTACTCACATACGAACTATGAGTGAAAGGAAGCAAACACAACACCGTGGCGCTTCTCCTGGTTACTGAATCCCAATGAATTTATCCAGTTTTCCCTAAACAAACTGACCAGCACAAACAGATAGTCCAAGCAGGGAAATGACCCTTCTTATGAAACAACATCCTCTGTTAAAACCGCTCATAATGCTTCAGTCTTATTGTAGAAATGCAGAGACATTGCTTCATCATCTCAATTACATCAGTTAAATGTCAAACGACAGTCAGAATGTGCTGCTATCAGTCAGTCTCTCATCATGTGTGTTAAAGAACAAGAAGTACAGTACCGAGCAGGAGCAGATGCTGCCATGTGGACAAAAGGTGTGAAAATGCCCTCATGCAAATGCCAAGCCGTCACTCAACATCTGGGAAGTGAAAATTGGATTGAAAGTCCTGTTCCACCCCATGGTCAGTGGGACGTGATGAACATGTTGAGTTATGCTGCCTTCATGTGCTATCGGAAAATTCCTATGAATCCAATATTCCTTGTGAAGTCATGATTATGAGATTGTCGTATTAAAGTGCTTTGTTGTCAGAAAGAATAAAATGTAGCATCCCATTGGTTGACAATCATATAAACATTCACCGTGCTATATAAGCATTTTTCTGAGAATTCTGGAATTTCGGTCAAATACATGCTTATTTCACTGCTTATAAAAGATACAATATACTTCGAATGATCGTTCATATCAAGCCTATAAATACACTACTTTAGCGATAATACAAGGGGATGTAGTTTTGAGAACAGCATTGACAGCAGCAATGGTTGTCCCCTCTACCATGTTTAAACTTTATGGCCCGCCCAACTCGGAAACTCTGGTATCATTTTTTTTTCAGAATTTCCCAGTAGTAAATACGACTTGAGAGATGTTTTCTGATTAGGAAACTTGTTTTTACGATAATTCCGATAGCACGTGAAGGCAGCATTATAGACGCATTCAGAGCTTCACCTGCAATAACATACAGACAGAAATTACAATTCAGATTTTTCAAACATTCCAGGAAATCAGGAAGAACTCTGTAAGCTGTAAGCAGGGAAGTGGATCTATATTACTCCTCCATCTTTCCCAATCCTACAAACAATGTTCTCACACTCTAAATCATGGCAGAAAAACATAGAGCAAGTCTACAGCTTGTACACAGATAGACAGATTTTTTATTCACCACATCATCAGCTCTTCAACTTGCACGTTTGATTCCAACTCTTGAACTCAGAGCCGTTGGCTTTGATGTTGCATATGTTTGACATCCTCGTCTGTTCCTCTGCTCTCTCTTCTTAGGGTTGATGTCATGTTTTGTCCATGTATCTTGCAAATCAGAAATTGACACACTTTCACACACGTACACGAATAATCATAAAAAACATTTGAAAGTGCGGCTTTCTGAGTGTTGAACATTTTGTTACCACAAACGCCCTTTTGTGTCATTAGTATTTTCTCACTCTATCATTTAGTGATTGAATTACATTTTACATTTGCCACAAAAATCTCCATTTGTACAGTAGATGCTTCAAAGATGCAGAGCAACTGCTGTGTATTTCATACCGTAGGAAGAATCCGGGTCGGAGAACATGACTTTGAGCTCAGATCTTCTCAGTATGAAGTCTGAAGCCTTTGTCATTCGTCCATTAGGCTGCACAATTCTGCAGACAAAAACAACCACTATGGAGGTTTTTAATTCTTCCCACAGTCACCTTTGGCTTAACAAGGGTTTAAAGAAAAATATATTAAGGCATCTTTAAATAGAATTTAAATCATTATCACTGTGATATCATTCTGTAAAGCTGCTTGTGTTGAGAAATAAGCACTATATAAACAAAATGTGTGTTTCTCTTGTTGTGTTCATGTTGACGTGTGTTTAAATGATTCAGCATATAAGATTACATCCCTCCACAAACGCTGTCTATATGTGTTTGCGTGTGTTGTGAGGACAGTTACAGGCTTAGGTTGATTAGTTACAGGTGAAAGGCCCACAGCAGACTAGAGCGTCTCTGTGTTTGTGTCTAGTTACTGAGGAGTGAATTGTTAATTTGCTCTTTAACATTAAATCCATTGACTTCAAAGACCTTAACAGTTCAACAGCAATAATGTTAATTATCAAGTTTAAAAATCAGCCAGTCTACAAAGGTGTAGGGTCGATGATCTGTTTTTTTTTTTTTTTTTTTCCAAAGATACGAGACTCCTCCTGCCCCAGAAAGCATCAGTCTCAAAAGAAGCTCACACTAAAAATAAGTTTTTTTCTTTTCTTTTCACTGAGCTACAGAAATGGCCTGCAAATGCAATTAGCAAAAATAACAAAAAAAGAAATAAATAAAAAAAAACAATTGAGTATAATCATTTAATTTATTTTTAATCACTCCCATCTGTAATTTTCCAGTTCTTTATTTACGTACCTATTTTACATATTATTATTTCCTGATTACATACGTCTGCCTTCTGAAGGTGTATGGAAATCAAATAATAGATTTGTATTTCTTCTTTGTTGCCCATGTGCTCTCTTAATGTTGAAATGTTAGTTTTGTGCCTTTAGTTTGGGAAGGGTGTTAAAGGTCCTTAGAAAGCCGCATCATTCTCCAGGCCAATACAAAATGCATGACACAGAGAGACCGGCCCAAAGCTAATGCTACATCGCGGTCCAGAGTAACATAGCAACAGTTTCTAGCTGAACTTTAGCCCAGCGTAACATCCATTAACCCGGAGTAAACCGCCAAATGAGGGACACTCATGGTATTTAACAGCAAGCAGCAGCTAAACATGTTTCAGCTTTACATGGCATTGAAATCCTTTGAATAATTTGTAATGATTGTAATGATAGTATTGTCCTTTGACAGCACCTGTCTATCACTGCATGAGAGTCTCCTACACCTACAGCTTTTAGAGATGTCAGATGTCACGCACACGTACTGTGTGTAAAACGTGTACAGCTGACGTCCTCGAGTAAAACTCATCCCATGAAAACCAGACTTCCTTCTTACTGCCTGTCCTCCCTAAACTTTCACATCTCTTTCCCAGTCACTCTGTCCTGATATGAAGGCTTGGCCTGAGGGGCGAAAGCTTTTTGAAATAATATTTAAACATTTTATTCTAACACAAGCCTTATCGTAATTCTTTCTTGCATGACGACTGGCAGTCCCAGGAGCCCAGTGGCTCCATGTGACTGAATCAAATGTGAAATCCAAATTTAAATGAAAGTCCTATAAGCTGTAATCTGTCTTGGTAAATATATCTGTCTCTGAGTATGGGATCTACGTGTGCAAGAAGAAAATGAAAAGGGATAACACACCTTCAGTCACTCATAAACCCTGATGCTAAATGCATGTAAAATAATAATTAATATTGATCAGAATGTAAATAATTTTATTCTGGAAGAAAGAGAGAGTGTCAAGAAACTAGCACAGATATTGAGTAAATCACTGACAGAATGATAAATTCTACATAAATATTTGACAGAATGCTGAAGATCTGTGGGGTAGTGGTAAAGTAAGTGGATAATTGGACCTTTGTAAAATAAAGCAAACCTACAAATGCATTTCTGACAGTTCAGTTGGTCACACACATTTTACACAAACCATGATGACGAGGGGCTGGAGGAGTTTGAACCAGGAACATGAGAAAGGTGTTGTATGTTGTGAATGCTGAGTTTGAGGTAATGAGCTGCAATGTCAGAGAGGAACACGAGATCACATCTGTGATGGGAGAAGTGAAGACAGCCGAGTCTCTTTTCCCCAAACATATGCTGGAAACACTATCAAATAAAATGAAATTAGTTTGGACATGTTTGTCCATGTCAGCTTTGGTAATGATATAAGTTTGCTGAGCTTTATTCAGGTTTACAAACACTGAAACATATGATGCATTTATTCATCTAGAAGATGCTTTTATCCAAAGGGACTTACAGTACATTCATTTCAAGTGTGCAAGATCATCCATAAAGAAAATAAACGTCTATTGCAGCAGGTAAGAACAAAAAGCTGACGACTCGAGTTAGGTAGGTAATACGCTGTGTTGATGATTGACAGAATGGTTTGAAAGGTGCTGCACCTTTAGAAATAAAGATTCCAGAAATAGAGATGCTTAATTATGCCTTTCTTTTCAAAAGCTAATGAAACTAAGCTTCAGCTTATGAACCGGAGGAAACAGCAGGTGTGCTCTGTTACAGTCAAACAGACTCCATTATACTTCATATGTATTAGTGACACTGGCCTCTATTGCAGCGATTCAGGCAGCCAGTCAATTCCTCCCATTATTTCTGTCTGTGAGTCACTTGGCAGGATAAATGCATCGCTCACGTAGCGGATTACTAGTCAGAATGCGATCCTGCTCTGCCATCAGCTTCACTGGTGTTCACTGACACACACACACTCCTGCGGTCATCAGCTACTGGGCCGGTCCATCCTGCACTGGACTGATAGCTTAAGCCCTCAGGACTGGGTTCAGATGCAGTCAGCTGTAGAGATCTGCTCTCCAAACGCACGTCTCACCTTACAGCTGCCCACAGGACAAGACACACCAGGTGTCACCCAGCAGTTTAAGGCCAGTCAATATGGCCAGACTCTCACTCACTCCCTGCGGAGGGACAGTTATTCACCTTTTCATTACACACTGCATATTTAACAGCACGGAGGAGACGGAGGAGGATGAGGAGGTCTGAAAACTGTCAGTCTTCTTTCTGCCACAGACACTCCACCTGTCCAATCATAATCGTGACCCATCATCCTCCTTTACTCGTTCATCTCACATGAGGGTGCTAAATGCAACATTACATATGCACATATATGTCCATAAATAAACACAATATAGTTTTCAGAACAAGACAGAGACTGAGAGTGAGACGGAAGGCCCACATCAATCACTGTCAAGTGCGGCTCTAGTCCTAAATACACACTGCTATCTATTCCCCTAATCTCTCGCTCCGTCTCTGCAGCATCGTTTATAAGTTTTGGTTTGCCAGTGCTAAAATCATAGAGTGAAGATGAGGCAGATGAGTGCAGTAGTATAGCAGTGCTGGTAAAAGAGTTCACTGCACGACAACGCTCCTCTACTGCTCTCTGCATCTGTATATTCTGTTCAGATGCAGCTCAAAGATTACCAACCATTAGCTTACGGTTTAATCACTGCCTACATAATGCTGGACTGTAGAGCTTGATCTGTTCAATGAACAGACGACTCATGTTACACGTAACATAGAGTTAAATGATATTGGTGTAGAGACATTGATTTAATGGCAGAAGAGGACAAGCTCTGTCTGCAGCCTTTGTCTGCGCTGATCTTCAGTTACAAACGCGTCATTAAAATGAACTGTAACTCAGTGAATACTCAACACAGAGACATGAGAGAGATATCTATAGAAAGCCTGACATGTCTACTTTTAAACTAAACAAGTGCTGCCGAAAACAAATATTCTAGTGTGTGTGTGTGTGTGTGTGTGTGTGTGTATATGTATATAAATCCTCTAGTTAAAGTATCCAAATTTCACTTAACCAACAGTCAAAATCTCTAACCAGAAATCACACAGATGTTTTACGTTTAGTTTTGCAATGTTTTTCTTAGCTTTAGAAATTACCTTTTTTTTCTGAAGTAACTTTTTGCAAAGTTTGCAGCTTAAGCTGTTGAGGTGCTCATTCATTTTGTTTCTAGATTATTGTGTAGAGTGATCAGATCCATTTTAAATAATTTTTAAAAGCTTCATTGGCCAAAAAAAATAACTTTTCACACACACACACACACACACACACACACACAAATTTCATTGTTTTTTTTATCTTGACACAAAATGACTAGCTAACATTAATTTACTAACCATATCAGCGGCACATGTGAAAGTGTGAATAAGTACTTCTCAGGTTAATAACTATCATATTAATTAGATTGTAAGAGGAGACTGTTTGCTATAAAAGGAGGGACGAAATGCTTCCAATCATTGTGTTCTTGTTAGCAATGGTTACCTCCAAAGAAACACATGCAGCCATCATCACTTTGCGTCAAAATGGCCTCACATGCAAGGAAATTGCTACAAAGAATATTGCACCTGAAAGAACTATTTACTGCATCATCAAGAACTTCAAGGAGAGAGGTTCGACTGCAGTGAAGAAGTCTTCAGGACATCCCAGAGTGTCCAGCAAGTGCCAGGGCCGTCTCCACCTGTGGAGTCAGCTACAGAATCGCGTCTCCAGCAGTGCAGGCCTGGTGTCAAGAAGGTCAGCAAAAAAGCCATTTCTCTCCAAGAAAAACATTAAGGACAAGACTGAAATTTTGCAGGAAGTACAAGGATTGGACAGCAGAAGACTGGTGCAAAGTTATTTTCTCTGATGAAGCTCTTTTCTTAATGTTTGGAACATCTTTAAAATCAATTGTTCAGTTAAGAAAAGGTGAATGCTACCGTGAGTCCTGTGTTGTGCCAACAGTCAAGCATCCTTAGACCTGCCATGTGTGGGGTTGCTTTTCAACCAAGTTAGTGGGCTCTCTCATAATTCTGCCCAAAACACTGCTATGAATAAAGAATGGTATCAAAACATCCTGCAATAATCCATGAGCAATTATATGATGATGCAATTTCAGCGTGATGGAACATCATGTCACAAAGCAAGAGTGATTAAGAAGTGGCTTGAAGATCATTACATTGAAATTTTGGATCCGTGGCCAGACAACTCCCCAGATCTCAATCCCATAGAGAACCTGTGGTCAGTCCTCAAAAGGCAAGTTGACAAGCAGAAGCCCACAAATTGGGATCAACTCCGAGAACTAATAAGGCAAGAATGGATCACCATTAGTCAGGATTTGGCCCAGAAGCTAATATCCAGCATGCCACAGCGAATTGAAGAGGTTATGAAGAACAAGGGTCAACACTGTAAATACTGACTCATATTTGTTAGCCAATAAAAGCCTTTAAAACTTATGATATGCTTATCAATGTTTTTCAGTATACCATAGAAACGTGGAAAAATAATCTACAAATACTGAAGCAGCAAACTTTGCAAAACACAAAATTTATGTCACTGCCAAAATGTATGGCCATGGATGTAGCTACAAACTAAAATAATGGAAAAGAGCATGAGTTTGTGTATGTAGAAAGAAAGTGTAGCTGTTTTGGGATATACTATCACATCATTCATTCCTGGAGGTCTTTGTTGATATTGTGGAACCTCTGCTGTGTTTGTGACTTAGCATTTTGTTAAATTAATTACAATTCAATTCACTACCCTTTTAACTTTTTCAGTTAATACAGTTAAAAAATTAGGCTGGCATTGCCGCTGTGCATATTTTTACACAAGCCAAAGAAGAGCCACCACAAACCTCATGTTCTATTGAGGAAGGGCTGTAAGAGGAGCTTCAGATGACATTCACTGAAATACTATAACATACAGACACCTTTGGCAAACAAAGCTGATTGTAGTTTCACTAAAACTAACTAAATTTGAGGATTGCTATGTGAATGGAGAAAAACATTCAGTAAAACTAGTTACTTTGACTGTTTGCCAAGATACCAAGAAAAGACATGGAAGTAACTGGTTGGTGTTTGACCTAACTATTTATAAATCCCTGCTAACAAGGAGAAAAAAGGGGGTGTGGCGGGGGGGGGGGGGGGGGGGGGGTGCAATGTGACGTGCAAAATCACAGAAACACACTGAAACATTCACGAAAGCACACACGTAACCCTTCCATCTATACATGTACTGTTACTTTGTTGTTAAATTATTATCATGAACATTTTTTTTGTTGTTGTTCAAGCAAACGACAGAAGCATACATTCAGCATTAGAAGCATGTTTATTACAGTATATATCTGTGTAAACCTGCTTTACTCTGTTTTACATCTGATTTCAGATTTACCTGCACTTAAAGCCACAAAACAACTGAGGTCAATTTATATCCCAAAGAGAGAGTCTCTTCTTGAACAGAGTGAACTAGTTAACAGACTGTCAACACCAGATGATTGTGATGTTCAGTTGAAATCTGCTGTTCTCTGGCTGACCATCCTCTGTGTAGAGCACAGTTTTATCTGCAAAAGCTGCACACAGAAGACCTGTAGATCTGAGCTTCCTCTCAGGAGAAACAAACTAATTAAAGCACTGAATAGACTGATCCGACATGCTGCATTGTGCAGTTCGTTCCCTCATCTCTGTGCGGCAGCATGAATTCAGAGGGTAGAAGGTGAAGAGGGAGAGAAGGGTGACTTTTGTGTCTCTGTAACAGGGGATATTGGACTGTAATGGCTGAACGGTACTGTTAATTAAGTTCAGGATGAAGAGAATGGGACCTGAATTCATGTGTGTTTGGGTGTGTGTGTCCAAAAATCTGAAGGAAGCCAGATTTGTGTTGTGATAGAGAGGGAAATCTTTTAGCCTGTTTCAGAACTAATTGGAAGACAGGAAGACAAAATGAAAAAAAGATTTTCCAAATTAGAAAACAGCTGAGACGACACTGGTCATAAATCCAATGAATATTTTGTAAAGGAGAATGTCAGCCCTGATGATTCATCATCATTTCTGCTTGGAGATGCACATGGAAATGACAACGTTAGCTTTAACTGCAAGAGCTCATCATCCACACAAAACAAGTTTAATGAGCCATTTGTGTTCACTATTAGACTTTCATTTCATTTCATTTATTACAATATGTACTTAGAGATGGATGCAAATCACACCATTAAGTCTCCATTGAAACCAAGAAAGTGCTGCTGATCTCTCAGCATGACTTACCCTTTAACCTCACCACTAAGGATGCTGGGAAATGTAGGCTGTGAAATACAGGAAGGCACTTTTCTCGTCAGGCCCAAACTCAAGACAGGAAGCACTGACTGACAGTGCTTGCAGGTCACCCACTTGCTTGACCAAAAGGAGGGTGGTCTTAAGCGACAGAATCAGAATCAGAATCAGAATGAGCTTTATTACCAGGTATGTTTACACATACGAGGAATTTGTTTTCGTGACAGAAGCTTCCGCAGTGCAACACAATGACAGCGACAGAACAAAAAACACAAGTAGGTAAGGAATAACAATAGACAAATTGACAATTGTATGTGCAGGTATGTTACAATAGGCAGTTTTGTATGTACAGGTATATTATGTGCAAATTTGAAGTGTAGACTAAGTATGTATGTTAGATAAATAAGTGTATGTGTGTATAAATAGTTTGTGTGTTCCACAGTTATTGTCAAGTGTTCATTAGATGGATCGCCTGGGGGAAGAAACTGTTCCTGTGTCTGGTCATTCTGGTGCTCAGAGCTCTGTAGCATCGACCAGATGGCAACAGTTCAAAGAGAAAGTGTGCTGGATGTGAGGGGTCCAGAGTGATTTTAAAAGGGAGGGGCCTGTAGGACTATAGACAAGTAGTATGTGGGACACATCACAAGCTGCACACCAGTCAGAGAAGACTGACCATCTAAGGGCATAAAGACTATCTTGTAGATAGAGCTATAGCATTCAAAATATTATTAGTTACACTCACAGGGAGTTGCAAAGTCAAGTCAAGTCAAGTCATCTTTATTTATATAGCGCTTTAAACAAAAAAGATTGCGTCAAAGCAACTGAACAACATCAATTAGGAAAGCAGTGTGTCAATAATGCAAAATGATAGTTAAAGGCAGTTCATCATTGAATTCAGTGATGTCATCATGCAGCTCAGTTCAGTTTAAATAGTATCTGTGCAATAATTTGCAATCAAAGGCTCCAGTTGAGGGGCCAAACATGAAGGTTCCACAGCTCTGGCCAGGGATGCCAAATCATGCCCTTCACTTGCGGGAGAAGGTCCTTCCTGAGTGGTATCAGCCAAGGGGCTGCTTATAGCAGCAGAATCAACTTGAGGAAACACATCTGATTCCTCCAGAGTGGGGCCACCAAGAGGATTGAACATTCTCATTCTCAACACTATAGACAAGTAGCATGTGGGACACATCACAATCAAGATAACCCTAAAAAATTGTTTAATTCAATCAACAATCTTTTAAACAGAAATAATTTTTCAGATTTTTCTGCTTCTGTTCAATTATGTAACAGGTTTCTTGTGTTTTTTGGTAATAAGATTGAGGGGATAAGAGATCAGATTACTACTACAAATACATTTGTTACCCCAAAATTAAATAATATAGAATTCTCTGGTATTTATCTTTCAGAATTCTCCACATTAGATTCTCAATCCCTGTGTAATGTGGTTTTAAAAATGAAAGCTACCACCTCAAATGTTGATCCCATACCATCTAGGTTGTTTCAGTCATGCTTTTCTTCATTGTGGCCGGTTGTTTTGAGTATTATAAATGACTCTCTGTCTTCTGGTGTTGTGCCATCAGCACTTAAAATTGCCGCTGTAACCCCTGTTCCTGTCACGGCGTGATAAAGGACAGGAGGCAACTGCAAGTAATAATGATGTTTATTAAGAATATGTGATGATGAATGGCTCTTGGAGAATGACGCAGGAACTTCGGGTGGCACCACAGACAAGTGAGTAGATTCCCTTGAGTGCGATGATGGAAGTGGTGAAGACCTGACAATTCCCTTGAGTGCGTTGGTGGAGATAGTGACGAATTAACACTCCCCTTGAGTGGGTTGGTGGAGTTGGTGAAGGCGAGGTATCCGTGATATGAGTAATCCAGAGACGATCAAACAGGAAACAGAGCATGAAGCAGGAACGCTGAATCACGAACAGACAAACACCACGCGGACCTCACACAACGATCTGACAAACAAGAGACGAAATAGGCTGCTGTAACGAGCTGCACCTGCCGCTGATCAGCCGATCAGCGGTAACACCCACATGAAACAATTAACATGACGTCACAACAAACCAGCAGGAGACGGTGCATTCATGAACCGTGACAGTACCCCTCCTCCTAAGGACGCCTCCTGGCATCCACAGAACCCCTTACCTGTCGATTGTAATCATCGATAAGAGAGCGATCCAGGATGTCCCTAGCAGGTACCCAACTTCTCTCCTCCGGACCGTAACCTTCCCAGTCCACCAAGTACTGGAATCCGCTTCCCCTCCGTCTAGAGTCCAGAATGCGATTGACCGAATAAGTGGTCTCCCGCGGACCTCACACAACGATCTGACAAACAAGAGACGAAAGACCGGGCATTAAATAGGCATCTACGAGTCGCGGCGGGGGGGGGAAGGCGGGATGAATTCTCCTGTATGCAGGAGGGAGTTTGAGGCAGACTGCCACCGGACTAATGATCTTGGTGACAGTAAACAGGCCAATAAATTTGGGAGCCAACTTATTAGATACGGAGCGGAGAGGAATATTCTTAGTAGAAAGCCACACTTTTTGACCCACGACGGGAGGCCTAGAACGGTGGCGATCGGCTTTAGCCTTGGTGCGCGCCCCCACTTGTAGTAGAGTCTCGCGGGCTCTAGTCCAAGTGCGGTGACACCTCTGGACGAAGGCGTGAATGGAGGGGACCGCGACTTCGGATTCCAGACTGGGAAAAACAGGTGGCTGGTAACCTACACTACATTAAAATGGTGATAGGCCCGTAGCTGATATGGGTAAGGTATTGTGGGCGTACTCCACCATCGACAATTGTTGGCTCCAGCAGGAAGGATTCTTGGAAACCATACATCGCAACACCCTTTCCAAATCTTGGTTGGCTCTTTCGGTTTGACCATTGCAGACTTACAGTCGCCCCCAGTAATCTACAGAACTCTCGCCAAAATCTGGACACACATTGGGGTTCCCTGTCGGACACCACGTCTATCGGGAGGCCATGTAACCGAAAGACGTGATCTACAACGGCCACCGCTGTCTCCTTGGCTGAGGGTAATTTGGGCAAGGGAATAAAATGGGCCGCCTTCGAGAACTGGTCCACCACGGTCAAAACTACCGTGTTGCCCTGAGAGGGCGGGAGGGCGGTGATAAAATCTAGAGCGATGTGGGACCAGGGTCTCGAAGGCACCCGGCAGCGGTTGAAGTAACCCATCAGGGGGTCGATTGGAAGTCTTACCAGTGGCACAAACCGAGCAAGCCAACACAAAACTGTGAATGTCGCGAGCCATCAATGGCCACCAGAATCGTTGCTTGACCAAAAACTTAGTACGGTTAACTCCTGGATGGCAAGCCACATTAGAACAATGTCCCCACTGGATAACGTTGGACCGTAATCCCTCCGGCACAAATAAGCGATTCGGTGGGCACCCGGGCGGAGGCATTACCCCTTCTAAGGCTGTCTTAACCTTCGATTCGATCTCCCATGTGAGTGTGGAGACCACTAATGTCTCAGGAAAAATACACTCGGGAGTGGACAGGCGTTCGAACGGTCAAAAATACGTGATAAAGAATCGGGTTTAATATTTTTGGAACCCGGGCGGTACGAGATAGTAAAATCAAAACGTCCGAAAAAAGTGCCCACCGAGCCTGCCTGGAGTTCAACCTTTTAGCCGTACTAATATATTCTAAGTTCTTGTCGTCAGTCCATACAATAAAAGGAACCCCCGATCCCTCTAACCAGTGGCGCCACTCCTCCAATGCCATCTTGACCTCCAACAACTCTCGGTTACCAATATCGTAATTTCGTTCGGCTGGAGATAAACGATAAGAAAAGTACGCGCATGGGTGGACCTTGTCATCTGAGGAAGAACGCTGAGATTACACCGCTCCTACCCCCACCTCCGATGCATCGACCTCCACCACAAACTGACGTGATGGGTCAGGGGTTATCAAGATTGGGGCTGAAACAAAGCAGCTCTTCAGTTTGGCAAACACAGCCTCGACTATGTCTGACCACCTGAACGTAGTCTTGGTGGAGGTCAAGGCGGTCAGAGGTGCGGCTAGTTGGCTGAAGTTGCGAATAAACCGCCGATAGAAGTTGGCGAACCCCAGAAACCTCTGTAGGGCCTTACGGGAATCTGGACTTGGCCACTCTACCACAGCCTTAACTTTCTCGGGATCCATGTGTATTCCCTCAGTCGACACGATATACCCCAAAAATGGAACCGACTGTGCATGAAACTCCCATTTCTCCGCCTTGACAAAAAGCCCATTCTCTAGCAACCTCTGAAGCACTCGTCGAACGTGCTGCACATGTTCCTGGAGAGAAGAAGAAAAAATCAATATGTCGTCCAGGTAGACATATATGAACTGATCAATCATATCTCGCAGCACGTCGTTGACGAGTGCCTGGAAGACCGCTGGGGAGTTGGAAAGCCCGAAGGGCATGACCAAATATTCAAAGTGCCCCCTGGGGGTATTAAAAGTGGTCTTCCATTCATCCCCCTCCCTGATTCGGACCAAATGATAAGCATTACGTAAGTCCAGTTTTGTGAAAATCGACACTCCCTGCAACCTCTCGAAGGCTGAAGACATAAACGGCAAAGGATAAGTATTCTTGACCGTGATGTCGTTCAGTCCCCGGTAATCAATACAAGGTCGCAGTGAGCCATCCTTCTTTCCCACAAAAAAGAACCCCCGCCCCCGCTGGAGAAGAGCAAGGGCGGATGAACCTGGAAGCTAGAGAATCAGAAATATATTTCTCCATAGCCTCCCTCTCTGGAACCGAAAGTGAATATAATTTGCCCTTAGGCGGAGACTTACCCGACAGTAATTCTATGGCACAGTCGTAGGGACGATGCGGAGGAAGAGAAGCAGCACGAGACTTACTGAACACTTCCTTCAGGTGGAGGTACTCCGCGGGCACGTTAGACAAATCCACCGCCTCCTCCTGCAACACAGACATAGAAACAGACGGACAGGCAGACACTAAACAAGACTCATGACATCCTTGACACCAAGTTTATTTGTTATTTGAAGACCAGTCTACTTTCGGGTTGTGGAGGAGGAGCCAGGGGTGACCAAGGACTATGGGTGCCAGGGGGGAGTCAAGGATGTGGAATGAAATGGTTTCAGAGTGATTGCCAGAGGTGATGAGGGTGATGTCTTCAGTGACATGAGATATGACCGGAAGCTTCTGTCCATTGAGGGCTTGAACCGTGATGTGGTGCGAAAGGGGTCTGAAAGGAATGTGAAGACGGTGTGCTAGTGTGCTGTCCATGAAATTATTTTCTGCCCCTGAGTCTATTAGTGCTTGACAGTTGTGGGTCTGTGCTGCCCACCTTAGCCTTACCGGAAGGAGCGTGGATGATGATGAGGTCTTCTCGGCAGAGATCCCACCCGATAGTAGCCGCGTAGATCTGCCCTTCTGGACGCGGTCAGCCCAGCCCACCTGCAGATCGAAGGGGGCTGGCCGCGTCCCCGCCGCTGGACCATGGGACCACGATGTGGAACTGGGTAAGCTCCGCATCTCCATCCGCGTCAGCCGCCCTGAGGCCATTCAGTGAAGTAGGGAGGTCCCTCGTTCTCCAGCCAGCCCATGCAGGAACATGTCCCCCTGCGCCTCCTCGTTCCAAAGACACTCCACCGTCAGGGTCCGGAACTCGATGGAATAGTCAGAGACGGATCTGGTCCGGAACTCGATGGAATAGTGATTGATGGCCACCTCCCTCCCGGCGACGGCCCGATCAAAGACCCGTCTCATCTCAGTGGAGAGTGACTGGAACGAGGCGCAGCATGGATCCTGGTTCTCCCACACCGCCGTTCCCCATAATGCCGCCCTCCCAGTGAGCAATGTGAGCACAAATGCCACCTTGGCCCTCTCGTTGGCAAAGGTTCTGGGTTGGAGGGAAAAATGCATGTCACAGCGGGTTAAAAAAGCTCTACAATAGTTAGGCTCACCCGAATATGACTCCGGAATGGGGAGCCGTGGTTCCGGCTGGGAGGGGGCTTCCGAAGGGGCTGGCGGAACGGCCGGTGTGGGCGGCGTTGGGGTTGGGAGCTCATAGTAACTGAAGTTGTTGGGTGAGCTCGGACACCTGCGTCACCAAAGCCTGAACCGCGCGACCAGTGTCGTTAAGATTCCTCTCCTGGGAGTCCATCCTCCAAACACTGGCACTGAGAAAATCCTCCAGAGCAGACGGTTGATTACTCGCTGCCTCCATTGGTGGTCAGATCGTTCTGTCACGGCGTGATAAAGGACAGGAGGCAACTGCAAGTAATAATGATGTTTATTAAGAATATGTGATGATGAATGGCTCTTGGAGAATGACGCAGGGACTTCGGTGGCAGCACAGACAGGTGAGTAGATTCCCTTGAGTGCGATGATGGAAGTGGTGAAGACCTGACAATTCCCTTGAGTGCGTTGGTGGAGATAGTGACGAATTAACACTCCCCTTGAGTGTGTTGGTGGAGTTGGTGAAGGCGAGGTATCCGTGATGATGGCATTAATCCAGAGACGATCAAACAGGAAACAGAGCATGAAGCAGGAACGATGAATCACGAACAGACAAACACCACGCGGACCTCACACAACGATCTGACAAACAAGAGACGAGAGACCGGGCATTAAATAGGCTGCTGTAACGAGCTGCACCTGCCGCTGATCAGCCGATCAGCGGTAACACCCACATGAAACAATTAACATGACGTCACAACAAACCAGCAGGAGACGGTGCATTCATGAACCGTGACAGTTCCAAAAACAAATAGCTGTGACTTTGAGAATCTAACAAATTTTTATCCCATCACTAATCTCCCTTTTATTGCTAAAATCTTAGAACTTGTTGTTGCATCACAACTGCTCTCTCATCTGTCTGTAAATAACCTCTTTGAACCTCTTCATCTGGCTTCCGTAAAATGCATAGCACTGAGACAGCATTAGTTAAAGTCACAAATGACTTATTGATGGCTTCCGATTCTGGATGCTTATCAATATTGATTTTGCTTGATCTCAGTGCCGCTTTTGACACTATTGATCATTGTACCTTACTTTCTCGCCTAAAGTCTGTCTTTGGTGTATCTGACTCTGCTCTGAGTTGGTTTAAGTCTTATCTCTCAGACTTTGAGAAACTTGTTCATGGCTTTATCACCAGCAGGGTGGACTATTGTAATGGTCTTCTCACCGGCCTTCACAAGAAGACCATTAGACAGCTGCAGCTCATCCAGAACGCTACTGCCAGAATTCTGACTAGAACCAGAAAATCTGAGCATATCATTAAAGAAGGTTATCCAAGAGTGGAAAAGGGTGAGACTCATGCTCTTAGAAGCTCTTAGGCTTCTGACTTCTTCGGCAGCCAGGGGCTCCTTCTACAGCAGTGAGCAGCAGGCTGAGCTGAGCTTCTTCCTTCTTTGGCCTCTTGCTGAAGGAGAAAAATTCTGACGAAATGGCGCTCAGAGCCAACTTATATAGAGGTTGGCTCCTCTGTTTTTGGAGGGTTGACGCACCATTGGTTCGTGCTCTGTTTGATGGGACTGAAAGTGTAGATGGACAGCAGCCAAAACCAAACACACAGCTGGACGATCACGCAGGTCAAAGGTGAGCTCTTTCTCCATGCTGTCACAGCTGTAGTGAGCTTTGAGAGTGACTGGACTGTTTTTCTGGTGAGAGAAACAGAGAGGAATACTGTCAGTAATGAGAAACACATGCAAACTCATATACAGTCACTGTCTCTGAATCAGTATCTTTGACACACACAAACTTATCACTGTTATGCTCATTCATGACAGTACTACAGTCTTCTGTTCAGACTAAACTGAAGCCTAACACTACTGTAGTCAAATACATACACTCGTTGCATGTGTAAACAAAAAAAAAAAATTTTTTTTTTTTTTGATAAGCCTATGTCACAAACACGTTTAAAAATAAACTGAGCATATGTGTGTGTGCAGACAGGCAATGAGACAGAAGCACAGGCAGCCAGGCAGACAGAGTTGATACTGTGATATATCTTATTGTCCCACAACACAACAGCTATACAAGAAATGCATCACTGATCAAGCAGACAGATGCTGCATGTGCATGTGTGTGAGAGAGTGTTGAAGATGTTGTCAGCCACTACAAAGACTGGAAGACAGGCTCCCTGCCCTCTCAGGTGAGAAGAGTGTGTGAGTGTTTGTGTGCATGTGTGTGAGTATGTGTGTGTGGGTTTCTTTATACCCTACGCCAGTGGCTCTCAGCTGGTTTGGCCCAATAAATTTGCTTTTTTTTTTAGTATATATATATATATATATATATATATATATATATATATATATATATATATATAACAAATATTTGGCATGCTAAATACCTGGACCTGTCAGTGATTCAAAATCCTGCTGTGTGAAATGAGTTCTGACTGAAAGATACTTCAGCGATGACCTACAGCCAATGAGAGAGCAAGATACAGGACAGTGGGAAGTTTCCTTATTGTTTCTTCCTATTGTTCTTCCGATTCTTTCTATTGTAAAGACATGCAGTGTGTAACCTCCTTTTCCCGATCCATTGTGCAATGTGAACAAGCAGCAACTGAATGTGACCCCAGATAGTAGTGCAGTGTGAAAACAGTGACGTGACATTCAGCCAAGTATGGTGACCCATACTCAGAATTTGTGCTCTGCATTTAACCCATCCGAAGTGCACATACACAGAGCAGTGAACACACACACACACTGTGAACACACACCCGGAGCAGTGGGCAGCCATATGCTGCGGCGCCCGGGGAGCAGTTGGGGGTTCAGTGCCTTGCTCAAGGGCACCTAAGTCATGGTATTGAGGGTGGAGAGAGCGCTGTACATTCACTCCCCCCACCCACAATTCCTGCCGGCCCGAGACTCGAACTCACAACCCTTCGATTGGGAGTCCGACTCTCTAACCATTAGGCCACGACTTCCCCAAAAACAATGGTGATCCAACGACTTTGAAAATCTTGTTGCGTGAACTCGGCATTACTCTCATCTCATCTGACAGCAGATACTAAATCAGGACAATGCGTTTTTCTCAGGCACTCTTTACTTAAAACGCATCTGAAAGAAGTGTCAACAGCTTTCACGCGTGTCTTTCAAAATAAAAGTCTTGCATCAGAAAAATATTTAGAATTTTTGTTCTGTTGTTCCTGAGGTTGTTTCTTTGACTGTACACTCCGTGGTTTTGTGACCCCCTTTTGGGTTGTGACCGACCAGATGAGAAACGCTGCTGTAGATTATGAGATGTTTCTGGTACAACTGTTCTGGTAATCCAGTTTTGCTGCACAATCCTGTATTGTGTTAACCTATTTGTTAATAAATGACTGGTTCAGTGCTGTGTGCCCAATACGGAATTGTGAAATTATCATGTCATCCCTTCTTTTGCCAAAGACTTTTTTCATACTTACTACTTCTTTATTTATTTCATATAAGTGTCTTTCCTTTTCTTTCAGTGTCCACAGCTCTTGCCATATATTCCTAACTCTATTTCAAGATGTTGAACAGGGTCTGAAGGGATTCTATAAGTATTTCCTGTCTTGAGTCAGATTTACCATTTTTTTTCAAATTTTACGATCATTATTATTATTATTATTATTATTATTATTATTATTATTTATTATTTTTGCATAAATGTCTAAAGGGCGCAAAATAACACTTCAAGATAAAAATAAACACAACTAATATTAAGAAAATATAGAAGTACGATACATGAATAATAGGTTGTTCCATGTAAAATCAACCAAATTTTGATTATGTTTCTAAATTTAGATTCTCTTTCTTGAGAAACTTTTCTTTTGGTATCTTCATTTTAAAGGCCCATATGGCTCATTCACAGAGATATAGGGATCTTAGTGTGGCTCCATGTTCAAATTGTTGAACTTTACCCACATTCAATGAGCAAAAACCAAATGTGGTTCACCTTGCATACAGCTGATACTTATTGCATTTAAAAGAGGAATGTCTGAAGAATAAATAATATTGAAACTAGAAATGTATTTTGTTTCCACTGCATAAAAAAATAACTCTCTGTGTGCCAAGAATCCACTGAAATGGTCAAGTTGAGGGACATCAGCTTGCTCTCAAAAAGTGTATTTATAAGAATCTATATTTGAATCAGTTTCAGGAAAATTTGGAAGAAGTTTTTTTTTTTTTTTGTTTATTTTTCACAGCTTTTGGAGCTACTAACAATTCAATATCTTAGCTAAATGTTGCATTGGCATCCCAATATCTCAAAGCAAAAGCAACAAACCCTGATAGCACACATACATCAAGGTGATGTCAGCATTTACATCTGCCAGATGTATTTTTTTAGAGTGTTTGCTCATCTGCAATACATCTTTAGGACGTATCCTATCAGATATCAAATAGACGTTTAGAAGATGTCTTTAAGTTGTTTTTGATCTAGAATGTATGTAAAACTGACATCTTAAAGACGTCTATCAGCTGTTTGTACACAGCAGATGCTTTCCAGATGAAGCAATCTTTAACAGACATCTTGCAGATGTACTTGTGCTATATGGAAAAAGACTTTAGAAAAGGGATGTACTGTAGCTAACTAGCTAGCCTAGCAACAAATGTCAGAAATCTGTTAGCATTATAACAACATATGGAAGTGTAACTATAATTCAATGCTGCAACAAAGACTATATGATGCCTTTAAAAACAAAGGTCAACAAATGATGAACATTCAGTTAAATAGCAGCACACAGCCAGACCCACCTGAGCAACAGAAATGCTAAGATGCTTGGTTTAGCTTGCAGTGTCGCGGGAGTGCAGCAGACGTGAGTGCTAAAAATACGGAATGGAGTATAATTTATGGACTCTGACTGAGATATCAGGAAGCAGCAGAGTGGAAGTCCTTATTTGACCCTCTAACTCTAGTGATTTCTATTCTATTTTATTTCTACTTTATCTATTTATCTTATTTCTTATGTAAAAAAAAAAACACCAGCTTTCTATTTTTTTCTGTTCTATCTACTTTTTTTATTTGTGTGTGCGTGTATTTTAAATAACGGAATGCATAGTCATATAAAAAACTGGATGACAAGTAATTTCTTAGTGCTAAATTCTGAAAAAACAGAGGTGTTAATTATAGGACCTAAAAACTCTGCATGTAATAACTTAGAACGCTGTCTAAGACTTGATGGCTGCTCTGTCAATTCTTCTTCATCAGTTAGGAACCTAGGTGTGCTATTTGATAGCAAACTTTCCTTAGAAAGCCACGTTTCTAGCATTTGTAAAACTACATTTTTTCATCTCAAAAATATATCTAAATTACGGCCTATGCTCTCAATGTCAAATGCAGAAATGTTAATCCATGCGTTTATGACTGCATGGTTAGATTATTGTAATGCTTTATTGGGTGGTTGTTCTGCACGCTTAATAAACAAACTCCAGTTAGTCCAAAATGCACCAACTAGAGCTCTTACTAGAACCAGGAAGTATGACCATATTAGCCTGGTTCTGTCAACACTGCACTGGCTCCCTATCAAACATCGTACAGATTTTATAATCTTGCTTATTACTTATAAAGCCCTGAATGTTTTAGCACCTCAGAATTTGAACGAGCTCTTGGTATGTTATAGTCCTCCACATCCGCTGCATTCTAAAAACTCTAGCAATTTGTCATCTAGCAATTTGATAATACCTAGAATATCAAAGTCAACTGCGGGCGGCAGATCCTTTTCCTATTTGGCGCCTAAACTCTGGAATAACCTACCTAACATTGTTCAGGAGGCAGACACACTCTTGTAGTTTAAAATCTAGATTAAAGACCTATCTCTTTAACCTGGCTTACGCATAACACACTAATACGTTTCTAATATCCAAATCCGTTAAAGGATTTTAGGCTGCATTAATTAAGTAAACCGGAACCGGGAACACTTCCCATAACACCCCATGTACTTGCTAAATCGTTAGAAGAATGGCAACTACGTTAATATCTGTTTTTCTCTTATTCCGAGGCCACCATAGCCACCAGATCCAGTCTCTATCCAGATCAGAGGGTCACTGCAGTCACCCGGATCCAGTACGTATCCAGCCCAGATGGTGGATCAGCACCTAGAAGGGACCTCTACAGCCCTGAAAGACAGTGGAGACCAGGACAACTAGATGAGCCCCAGATACCCTGTAAAGTCCTCGTCTCAGACGACCACTGGGACAAGACCACAGGAAAGAGATGATTCTTCTGCACAATCTGACTTTGCTGCAGCCTGGAATTGAACTGCTGGTTACGTCTGAGAACTGGCCCCCTGACTGATCCTGGTTTCTCCCAAGGATTTTTCTCCATTCTGTCACCGATGGAGTTTTGGTTCCTTGCCGCTGTTGCCTCTGGCTCGTTTAGTTGGGGACACTTCATTTACAGCAATATCGTTGACTTGATTGCACAGATGCTATTTAAACTGAACTGAGCTGAATGATGACATCACTGAATTCAACGATGAACTGCCTTTAACTGTCATTTTGCATTATTGACACACTGTTTTCCTAATTAATGTTGTTCAGTTGCTTTGACACGATCCGTTTTGTATAAAGTGCTATATAAATAAAGGTGACTCGACTTGAATAGGTCTATTTTTTTCTTCCATCAATATAAATTATAATTATCAGATTAATCAACAGAATAATCCACAGAAATCTCTGTTACCCAATTAATCGTAAGTGATGACCTTAGAAGAAAGGGTCTGTCCACACTTACCAGAATTTGTGCCCGGATGTTGTGGACCATTGGAGGTGGCTCAGAGGCAACAGCATTTGGTGTACCGGGCAGTGATGTTGCTATAAAAAGAAAATATTGTGATTTTAAATGAAGTAGAGAGCTGAGAGGCAGAGGAGCACGGCCCCTGGGGCTTGAGGTGGGAAACTGAGAGAAGCGTGAGACAAATGGAGGAAAAGAAAGATGTGTTAGTCTGTGTTGTGAGTGGAGGCAGCCTCACGCTCGTGTCTCCTTTGGGAGCTAGAGGCCACTGAAAAGGAAAAAAGGGGTTATTAGTAGTAGGAGGAAAAAGACCGAGATGTGTGGGCCTTTGCTACAAGCAGAGGCAGCCTCGCGCTTGCTTCAGCTGCAGGCCACGGGAAAGGGTGGTTTGTGACATTTTGACGGGAAATGCTGAAATGCCAGAGTAGTCTGCTGCGTTGCCAATTTAGCCATTTGTCATTTAGATTTAGCAATTTCTTAAACTACCCTAGCAACTTGTTTTCCAAAAGCATGTAGCAACAAATGTCCTTTTTTATGTTAAAAAGACATGCATTTTCCTCTTAACCACATGAAGAAAGTATTGAAAAGCTAGCCAATGTGCCACGTTAGCTAGAGACTTGGAGAGAAGTGCCTAGTAATACTCACGTCACAAGTGAATTAGGTTGCTAGTTGCACTTAATCAATTGTTTCCTTTATGATAAACCTTATGTGCCTATAATCGTTAATCATTTAGGTACATAGTTAAAATCATTTTCTCTCAAATCAATCTTTTTCATCCGAGTTTCATCTGAGTTAAGTGTAATTTAAAATACAGGAAAAATTGCTAGCGAAAATTAAGAAAATCTGAGAAATTTCTTTGTATTCTACGCCGTTTGCAACGTGGCTAAAAATTACATCAGCATCCTTTCGTGTCACAATGTCGTTTAACAACTTTCAGCAACAAATGATCTACCTTTTAGCGACTTTATCTAAAAATTAATTTGCAACATGGCCTGTGCTGCTAGCGCAAGAGCTTGAGTCCCGGCTGCATACAACGCTGCGGCCGGAAGAGCCACGGTAAAAGGTTGAGTCAAAGCAGGAGCGAGTGAGGCTTTGCTGCGGTGAGATCAGGGGCACGGCCCAGGCTCATTGGAAGCCTGCCGCTGTGACCCAGTGCTTAAGGAGAGCCAGGTCTTGTGCACTGCGGGGCAATGGAGGTGTCGAGCAAGGCAAGTTCGGGGCATGGCGAGCTTTGCTCGAAATATTGGCCGCCCTGCTGTTGTGGATTTAGGAGTGAGGTTTGGCTGATTGCTGGGAGGCGAATAACTTAGATCGTACAGATCCGCTTTGTTTACCCTTCATGAGGACAAAGCATTGGAATTAATCAGCGTTTGCCTCAGGCTTAAATACGGTCAACTTTATGATTGGAGGAATTGTAGGCACAGCCGAAAAATAAGAGGATGCCAGGGAAAAATTGGAAGTGACGCTGGTAGAGGCGAGGTTAAGCCTCTGTGTCATGGAGAGCATGTGGCTGGTCGAGCAGAGAGCACCTGCTGCAATGAAGCCACAAGGAATCCAGAAGCAAAACATATCAGAAAAGCATAGCCAAAGTAACATAAATAAGAGGCAAACCAATGCAAGAGAGGGACTAATAACATAATTAACTGAACACAGGTGAACTGACTGAACTAATCAAGAAAGGGTAAACTAGAGCCCTGTCCATATGAACGTGGGTATTTTCAAAACCACAGCTTTTTTTATGAAGTTTGGCTGTCCGTCAACACGTAAATGCAGCACCAGGTCACTGAAACCGAACATGTTAGAAAACTTCTGCCAGGGTGAAGATTTTCAAAAACTAGTAAGATTGGTATTGGGCCCAAAAAAAAAAAAAATTGTGGGCTGTTACTCTGTGTTAAATCCTGTAATAGGACATTCATTAACAAAAATGCCACATTTGTATGGTGGTGTTCGGAATGCTGAGCCGTCTGAAGCGGTTCACTCAGAGTTGTAACAGAAAGTTTAAGAACATCAAGAGCGTTGAAGACGTAGCTTTGGATCTGCACTGAATTGAAAGCAAATCTGCAAAGGCTATTGTTTGCTAGCGATGAAGATCTTTATTAGATGAACACCGCATGTGCTGTCTACGGTTCGACAGGTATAACTTCCCTTACGAAAAAGAAGTTTATTCAAGTGTGCTATTAGTATACTTCTTTTAAACTAAAAATAGGAAAGTATGCTTTTAGTTTACTTTTTATATACTTCTCAGAAATGGGCTTTATGTACTTCTCAGAAATATACTTAAAATGACATTTAAGTATACTTGACTTATACTTACAAAAAGTTGAAATATACTTGAACTTTACTTAAGTACACTTAATTAAATAAACTTGAAGTATACTACTTTTTGGTAAGGGTTAGGCTATACTCGATTACAGTACACAATACCACTATGACATTAGTTTGTTGTACGTGTAACTTATAACAGAAGGGGAGCCAAGTTGAATACAGCTTCCAAAAGACAAAATATAGCCGATTAATATTTTCCATATCTGATACAATCACACCGGCGTAAGAACGTTCAGTGAGTCATATCATCAGCTGCTAAATTCAGATCTGCGTTCGCTGGCTGGCGCTGAGCCAGAGACAGACGCGCTTTTACAGCACTGCGCATTATAACCAATCACGCAAGATTCTTTTGAGCTTATGAGTGCAATGACCAGTCAAAGGTTTTCCGATGAGTCATAGCTAAAATGCCTGTGCTTCCTTCACTCGCTCGCTGACTGAATACAGTGTGAATACAGTGTGAATTTCAGTGATTTTAATGGGAGTTTTTAAGAGTGATTGAACTATAGACTGTCATTGAAAATGTTCTTTGATAATGTAGATGTTATTTGCTCTGTTTCTGTACAATGAAAGATTAGTAGCCGTTTTTATATCACATTAACTTTCAATGTTAAATTCACATTCAGTATAAAGTCAGTCGTATTATAAATATGTTATGGCATGACACCCATATCTGTTACTTAAGTAAACAGACAGGTTTTTATGCAGGGTTAATAGATTACATTATTAGGCTACTTTGACCATCGCATATTATCTAACATAATCTTTGAAGGTGAGAATCGAGATATTTCATAATATAGTTCATGTGTCTGGGAATGTTTCTAATAAAAAATATAATAATAATAATGCAAAATAATAATTTGTCCCATTCTTCACTGTTAATTGCACACCTGTTAATTGCACTCAGCTGTCCCCACTTTCATCGTTTTCACCTGTCCATATAAACCGGTCTGTCGCTATCTGTTTCATGGTGTCCTTGGTTTATGTCACCCTGCTTTTCGCGGTCCCTAGTGTTTGTCATGTTTCTTGTTTTGGACTGCTTTTATGGATATTGACCTCTTGCCTGACTGGATTACGATTATTTGGATTCTCCTAATAAACACTGCAAATTGTATCTCTCTGTTTGTGTGTATGTGCGTGACAGAAGGATTCCATCATGCCCAGATCCAGCGCTGTGGGATTTCGTATCTGTTCCCCAGCCACCATAGAGGAGCGGATGGGGAGAATTTCGAACCTAACCACCCTCCATCAAAGGGGGAGCGAGGTGGGTGGTTTGGCTCAGAAATTTTGGACGATGGCAGTAGGGCTGGGGTATAATGAGGGGGCACTTAAGGACATATTTAACGCCTGCCTGGATGACCCTGTGCCTGGGTGGGAGATGAAGGGGCTGGAGATCCTGGACTTTTCGGGGTTCACCAGGTACCTACACCATCGTTCTCAATGGGATACCTTTTATCTTTACCCAGCCACACCTGTCTCATCGTTCTCAATGGGATACCTTTTATCTTTACCCAGCCACACCTGTCTCTCCAGACATGATGGCTGACTCTAGGCCTGTGTCTCCACACAAGATGGCCAACAGCCCAGCACCACGGCACAAGAGGGTTGCCAACCCAGAGTCACAGTACAAGATGGCCGCCAGCCCAGCGCCACTGCACACGATGGCCACCGACCCAGCGCCACTTCACCAGATGGCCGCCTGCACAGCGCCACGGCACAAGATGGCAGCCACAGGGGTCCCTCCAGAGTCGAGTCAGGTCCCCGTGGTCCCTCCAGAGTCGAGTCAGGTCCCCGTTGACCAGGTCCCCGGTGATTTCACAGAGTCGTATAAGTCATATAAGGATATTGCACATTTTTATTGCACAAGTGGGGAACATTTAACTGTTCATGAGGTAGATTGCCTGGTGGAAGAAACTGTTCTTGTGCCTGACTGTCCTGGTATTTGCGGCTCTGAAGCACCGGCCAGATGGCAAAAGTTCAAAGATGGTCGATGTGAGGGATCCAGAGTGATTTTCTGAGCCCTTTTCCTTACTCTGGATGTAAACAGTTCTTGAAGGGTGGGCAGGGGCGCACCAATAATCCTTTCAGCAGTCCGAACCATTCTCTGTAGACTTCTGATGTCTGAATTTGTAGCTGAACCAAACCAGACAGTTATTGAAGTGCACAGGGAAGACTCGATGGCTGAGTAGAACTGTTTCAGCAGCTTCTGTGGCAGGTTAAACTTACTCAGTTGGTGAAGGAAGTACAACCTTTGTTGGGCTTTTTTAACAATGGAGTCAATGTGATTGTCCCACTTCAGGTCCGGAGAGATGGTGGTTCCCAGGAATCTGAATGACTCCACTGTAGCCACAGTGCTGTCTATGATGGTGAGTGGGGGGAGTGCACTCCACTGTTTTGAGAGTGTTCAGCTCCAGGTTGTTAAGACTGCACCAGACAGCTAGCTGCTCAACCTCTTGTCTGTAAGCAGACTCGTCACCGTCCTGGATGAGGCCGATGACTGTAGTGTCGTCTGCAAACTTCAGGAGCTTGACAGAGGAGTCTTTAGACATGCAGTCGTTAGTGTACAGGGAGAAGAGCAGTGGGGAGAGAACACATCCCTGAGGGGCACCATTGTTGGTGGAGCAGCTGTTGGACATGAATTTCCCCAGTCTCACTAGCTGTTGCCTATCTGTCAGAAAGCTGGTGATCCACTGACAGATAGAGCTAGGAACAGAGCTGGGTCAGTTTGGTCTGGAGGGCTGTTGGGATGATGGTGTTGAAAGCCGAACAAAAGTCCACAAACAGGATCCTCACATAAGTCCCTGTTTTGTCCAGATGTTGCAGGATGAAGTGCAGTCCCATGTTGATTGCATCATCCACAGACCTATTTGCTCAGTAAGCAAATTGCAGGGGGTCCAGTGATGTCTTTCAGATAAGCCAGAACAAGTTTTTCAAACGACTTCATGACGACAGAGCCACAGGTCTGTAGTCATTAAGTCCTGTTATCTTGGGTTTCTTTGGAACAGGGCTGATGGTGGAGCGTTTGAAGCAGGAAGGCACTTCACACAACTCCAGAGATCTGTTGAAGATCTGTGAAATAAATGCGGGACAGCTGGTCAGCACAGGTTTTCAGACAGGCTGATGTAATGCCATCTGGGCCTGTTGCTTTTCTTCTTTTGTTCTTCCTGAAGACCTGGCGCACATCATCCTCACTGATTTGAAGTGCGGCGTGGGGGGGGGTGCAGGAGGTGTTAACGGTTGTGTAGGGAGATGGTCAGAATGGGTGTGGGGGGTTTCAAATCTACAATAAAACTCATTCAGGTCGTTAGCAAGTCGTTGATTTGGCTTAGTGCAGGGGGATGGTGTATTGTAGTTAGTGATGGCTCTCAGTCCTTTCCACACACTGAAGTTGAGTCGTTGGAAGTAAACTGGTCTTCCAACTTTTTAGTGTAGGTACTTTTAGCCACTCTAATCTCTTTGGTCAGTGTGTTCCTAGCCTGATTGTACAAGACTCTGTCCCCATTTCTGTAGGCATCCTCTTTGGCCTGACGAAGATGTCTGAGTTTTGCTGTAAACCATGGCTTATCATTGTTGAATGTTAAATAAGTCCTGGTAGGAATGCATATATCCTCACAAAAACTAATATAGGATGTCACAGTCTCAGTGAGTTTATCCAGATCGGTGGTAGCAGCTTCAAAAACACTCCAATCAGTGTGGTCAAAACAAGCTTGTAAATCCTGCTCTTGTAAATCCATCTCTTCACAATATTTACTACGGGTTTAGCAGATTTAAGTTTCTGCTTGTAGGTCAGTATAAGATGAACCAGGCAGTGATCAGAGTGCCCCAAAGCTGCTCGTGGAACAGAGTGATATGCATCCTTTATTGTGATGTAACAGTGATCTAGTATGTTATTGTCTCTGGTGCGACATGTAACATGCTGTCTGTATTTTGGCAGTTCACGGGAGAGATTGGTTTTATTAAAGTCCCCAAGAATGATTAAAACAGAGTCCGGGTGTTGTTGTTTTGTCTCTGTGATCTGATCAGCGAATTTCTGTAATGCCAGGCTTACGTGCGCTTGCAGAGGGATGTAAACTCTCACTAGAATGAACGAGTGAAACGCCCGCGGCGAATATATAACACAGTTATATCTGTACACCACCGTTCATTGATGTAAAAACATGTCCCGCCACCGCGTGATTTTCCTGTTGATTCTGCATCGTGATCTGTTTTAAACAAGCTGAAAGTCCGGCAGATGGAGCGCGCTGCCTGGAATGGCGTCATTCAGCCAGGTTTCCATGAAACACAGAGCAGCAGAGTCTGAGAAATCCTTATTTGTTCGAGACAGCATAAAGAGTTTGTCCGTTTTGTTGGGTAGAGAGCGGAGATTTGCCAGATGGATGCTAGGCAACGGCGTTCGAAATCCACACTTCCTGAGTCTGACAACCCTTACGATATTGGATGGCCTGAGTCGAAATTATTAGTTTTGTTTTTTTTATTTGAAATTAGGAAAGTATACTTTTAGTTTACTTTTTATGTACTTCTCAGAAATGGGCTTTATGTACTTCTAAGATATATACTTATAATGACAATTAAGTATACTTGACTTATACTTACAAAAAGTCAAAATATACTTGAACTTTACTTAAGTATACTTAATAAAATAAACTTGAAGTATACTACTTTTTGGTAAGGGAAGCACTCCAGCTCGCTTTCCCCATCTGCTCGTCCTGTAGCGTTTGATCAGCACTGCTGCTCCGCTGACAACAACATTCAGTAAAACGTCTGAATAATTGAAATCTGGTAAAAGATCTTGTGGTATGTTCTGCCGAATGTTCAGCAGTTCATCCCTGGTGAAACTGATCATGTTTGTTAAACAAAAAACAGGAAAAACGAACAAAAACAGTACAAACACTGGAGAGCCAAGCACTGAAGCAGGCGTGTGCGGCGCCATCGAGAGCTATTGTCTCAAAGGAACTAATATGTGACCCAAAGTACCTAACTACTTGAGTAGTTTTTTTATCCGATACTTTTTTTACTCTTACTCAAGTAACTATTCAGACTAGTACTTTTACTTGAGTAAATATTTCTATAAGTACTTTTACTTTTACTTGCGTACAGTTTTTGGGTACTTTACCCACCTCTGGGCCCGAGACTCGAACCCACAACCTTAGGAGTCAAACTCTCTAACCATTAGGCCATTACGTCTTCCAACGAACTATGTTTTATTTCCTCACATTTGTATCATTTTAACTTGCTTGTTACACAATGGAGCCTAACTTATTGTAATAATTATTAGACGTAGCCTACTACACATTTAGAATTATTCCTTGGCATCCTCACGTACTAAACGGAATTGTTGTTTTTTTTTTTTTTTTTGCATGCTAGAGGTACGCTATTCCATCGTGTGCAGAGTGATGTTAACATTTAAGCTAGCTGGTGAGAGAAAATGGCACTATCAAAGAGTCTAAAGAGGAACATTGACGCTGAAAATAGGGCATTCAAAGAAGAATAGAAAGACAACTATGCATTCATATTACCTAGTTTTTTGAATGCAAAACCAGTGTGTTTTATCTTCAACAAAGTTGTCTCTGTTTGCAAAGAATAAAATATTAGATGGCACCACGAATTAAAAGCATTTCAAATTAAAAGCTCTCAATACATTTAAAAAAAGTTCTCATACTTTTATTTTGAAATCACTAAAGATTAAGTGATTGTGAGCAACTGTTGCTGTCATGACAAATCTATTTCAGAACCAGCTGCTATCAAAATAATCTGGCTGTGTGTACAGGCCAGATATTATTGCCGGCAGGCCAGTTTTGGCCCGTGGGCACCTGTTGCCGACCACTGGTGTAAACAGCGAAACAGGAGATTTTGGCTTGAAATCGGTGCATGCGCTGTTATTTCCACCTACTGGAAATGGTTTCAGGCTTCTGATTGGCCAACATGATTTTATGGTTGAGATTATATCACATGTTGGTTTGGCATGCTCTTAACAGTGCTTCATATCATGCATTTGTGTTTTCATGTGGGATCTGAGTGAACTCAATCCCACAAGATGATAGGCGTGTCAGAGCTGTCACCAAACCAAGAATAAAACCTGACAACATTTATTTGTAAAATACATATTTACAATGTCTGTCTTATTTTCCTTTGTATTATTTGTACAAATATACTGTATTAAACATGGCTTCGTATACAGAAGTTGTTAGCCTACATATATTTTAATACAAATTATGGTCATTTTTCATTACCCATATTTTGCAGTTTCCCATGTGATCCAATTTCAAACAAAATTAAAAACCAAAATTTGACAGTGTAGATTGCCCAAAATTAACAAAAGAAGCTTGTCAAAATTCATAATAAAATTCTATGAGCATGCAATATGTTTGCATGTATGTTGTTTAAACACGTATTATTACAAATATTGTTAACATAAATAGCCTTAACATACTGCACAGTACCATATTCCTCAAATATAATAATGGGGTTCAAGTCTTGGTACCGGCAAGGATTGTAGGTGGGGGTGAGTGAATGTACAGTGCTCTCTTCCACCTTCAATAACACGACTGAGGTGAAACCCATGAGCAAGGCACCAAAACCTCCAACTGCCCCCAGGGTGTGCAGCAAAAATGGCTGCCCACTGCTCCAGGTGTGTGTTCACTACTCATTGCTGTGTGTGTGCACTTGGGTTTGTTTGTGTGTGTGTGTTTGTGTTATTGTGTGTGTTTGTTTGTAAAATTTTATTTCCTTTCCATTCCTTCACATACAGTACCTATAATACAGTAAAAAAAAGTCATCATATAAATAATTTTACTTTATATATTATATATATATATATATATATATATATATATATATATATATATATATATATATATATATATATATATATATAATTCTAATATGCGTATTTCATATATGATATAAGCCTACATCTTTATATTTCGTGAGGATGTATATATGTCCTAATGATATATTGCCTGATATGAAAATATATGACATCACAACTCGGATATAGGGAGTTATTTGTACATATATAACATTTAACATGGGAAAGGGATAGAAAATAGAAAATACAGTTTGTACAGTATAAAAACCATTACACCTATGGAATGTCCACATAAAACATGGAATCCTAACATTCATCTACACAGTAAAGAACAGCATGCTCTCCTGCAATGTGAAGCATTTTAAATACATCACTCTTATGCTCATCCAACATAAAGAGTTTCAATCTTTACAGAAACAGAAAAAAAAATCACCTCACGTTCACGTTTTCATGTTCACTGTTTTTAACCAAGAATGGGAATGTTGGAATTAAATGCAGTTGTCTGAGTCTGAACGGTCCCGTGCTCCTGGATGAGAGAGAAAATTGGTAAGCACTTATCTTCATGAGAGAGAAAGAGAGAGGGGGAAATATCACTGAGAGCTGCAGGGCTTTTCAATGAAAGAGCCCGTCATATAGTTTTTTCCCCAACACTGAATAAAAAATTGGGTCTGAAATTTCACATTTGCAAAGCAAAGGAGAAAAAGGCCATTAAAAAGGCGGCCAACGATATAGTGTGAATGAAATATGAAATATTCCCACAGTAGACTGAATGGCCTCTGAGACCATTAATATTTTCCAGCTCTTCACAGAATGTTCTGAACACAGAAGGCACATGAGTGTGTGTGTCTGCTTGAGAGAGAGAGACAGACAGAGAGAATGTGTGTGTGATTCATGGGTTGTGTTCCTATTACCTTAGTTCTTAAATATCTTTGAATAATCATAATATTCATATAATCAGACTGCATCAAAAAAAATGATGTTTTTGTTGTTGTTTTTGTTATTTAGATGCCTGAAAGATTGAGGGTTAACACTCTGGGGTCTAAGGGTGTTTTGGGGGCCTGGAAACGTTTTGACATGCCCTGACTTTTGTGCTTTTTTCAGTTGCTTATAAACATAAGAATGGCTAAAGTATGAAAATATGGTATTCAGTACAAACTGGGCTACAATAATATGTAAATAGCATGTATGTACATGATTGTGTTTTTGAGAAAACAATGTTTATGCGTGGTTAGTGAAATCTGGATCTGGATCTTGTTTACCTTGTTAATCATCTTGTTTACTCGCTCACAGAAAACAACATATTGATTTAAATTTTCTATATACCCGGTTTGTTTCTATCATTGTCATGGAGTCCTTGGTTAATGTCACCCTGCTTTCTCGTGTTCCCTAGTGTTTTTTGTGTTTCTTGTTTTGGACGGCTCTTATGGATTTTGACCTATGCCTGGCTGGATTTATGATTTTGGATTATCCCAATAAACACTGCTACTGGATCTCCCTGTTTGTGTGTGTGTTTCGTGACACGCCTTCAGAACTGCCTTAATTCTATGTGGCATTGATTCAACAAGGTGGTGAAAGTATTCTTTAGAAATGTTGGCCCATATTGATAGGATAGCATCTTGCAGTTGATGGAGATTTGTGGGATGCACATCCAGGGCACGAAACTCCCGTTCCACCACATCCCAAAGATGCTCTATTGGGTTGAGATCTGGTGACTGTGGGGGCCATTTTAGTACAGACTCATTGTCATGTTCAAGAAACCAATTTGAAATGATTCAAGCTTTGTGATATGGTGCATTATCCTGCTGGAAGTAGCCATCAGAGGATGGGTACATGGTGGTTATAAAGGGATGGACATGGTCAGAAACAATGCTCAGGTAGGCCGTGGCATTTAAACAATGCCCAATTGGCACTATGGGGCCTAAAGTGTGCCACAAAAAACATCCCCCACACCATTACACCACCACCAGCCTGCACAGTGGTAAAAAGGCATGATGGATCCATGTTCTCATTCTGTTTATGCCAAATTCTGACTCTACCATCTGAATGTCTCTACAGAAATCAAGACTCATCAGACCAGGCAACGTTTTTCCAGTCTTCAACGGTCCAATTTTGGTGAGCTCGTGCAAATTGTAGCCTCTTTTTCCTATTTGTAGTGGAGATGAGTGGTACCCAGTGGGGTCTTCTGTTGTTGTAGCCCATCCGCCTCAAGGTTGTGCATGTTGTGGCTTCACAAATGCTTTGCTGCATACCTCGGTTGTAACGAGTGGTTATTTCAGTCAAAGTTGCTTTTCTATCAGCTTGAATCAGTCGGCCCATTCTCCTCTGACCTCTAGCATCAATAAGGCATTTTCACCCACAGGACTGCCGCATAGTGGATGTTTTTCCCTTTTCAAACCATTCTTTGTAAACCCTAGAAATGGTTGTGCATGAAAATCCCAGTAACTGAGCAGATTGTGAAATACTAAGACCGGCCCGTCTGGCACCAACAACCATGCCATGCTCAAAATTGCTTAAATCACCTTTCTTTCCCATTCTGACATTCAGTTTGGAGTTCAGGAGATTGTCTTGACCAAGACCACACCCCTAAATGCATTGAAGCAACTGTCATGTGATTGGTTGATTAGATAATTGCATTAATGAGAAATTGAACAGGTGTTCCTAATAATCCTTTAGGTGAGTGTATATATATTGTTTGTGTTTTATTTAGAATATATTTAATTATTACACAAAATAACTTGAGATTCATTTGCAAGTGCAGTTAAACAGTTTATTAGAAACAATCAAAGCTGACTTTCATAGCTGAATTTTTAGCATCATTACTCCAGTCACACGATCCTTCAGAAATCATTCTAATATTCTGAATTGCTACTCAAAAAACATTATAATTATTATTATTATTATTATTATCATGTTGAAAAGAGCTGAGAATGTTATTATTATTATTATTTTTTTTTTTTTTGATGATTTATGTGGTTAATAACGATTGGGCGGAGAGTCAGAGCTCGCGGGTTTGTTTTGAGCACTGACAGAGAAGGGAAAAGAAAAAAAAAGAATGAGTGAGCGGGACACAGAGATTTTCTGAGTTAATTTGTGAATTAGTAGTGCACAAACCAGTGTGTAGATTGTGTCTTATGATTGTTTCCACAACAACCGGTGAGACGAGTGACAAGCTGCATATTGAGAAACAGGAAGAACTTCTGCACGAAGTTCAGCGACTGTTTATTTTGTGTTACTGCTAATTGTAACGCTTAGCTAAATTTAAGTATAGGCTGGAGTCCGTTCATTACAACTGAATGACATTTTTTAGCTAAAGTTTGACTACCTCAGTTGAACTGTGCGAGGGGATTATCTGCTGTTTTCGACCTGAAGACAGGGAAGAGACTCAGACTGGGCTTGGATTTACCAGGATTTCTCTCGTGGGTTTACCGAAACTGTGAGGAGAAAAGAGAAACGGCCATTACTTTTGGGCCACAACGAACACAAGCATCGCATCAGGCCTGCTATGGTATTTAGTTTTATAATAATTTTACTTGCCGGCTTTAGATTGCATTAAGGTGTGTGTGGGCCCACAAAATATGTTGTTTTCAGTGATTTTGAAGTTAATTCATCAAGGTTTTCTGAATTAATCCAATTGAAGGTTAATAAGGTTTAAAGAGTTGTCTGTGCATTTATATGTAGTACAGTTTTGACAGTATCTTCCTTTTAAAACGAGGGACATTTTATGTTGAAGGTTTAAAAAAAGAACAATCATATCCTTATTTCATTGTCTTATTTCATTGGAGATAAAAATTTCTTTATTGAGTAAATAATTAAGATATATTTTCCTAAAACCTTGTGTTGTGTTACTTTATTACTTATCTGGAAAGAGGTTATCATTTGGTTCGAGGAGAGGAATATACAGACACATGGTTAAAAATCTTTATTAAAACTATAACTTAAGAACTGTGAATTCATAAGTAGGTTATAAAACCATTTCAGGGGTGTACTATAAAAGAGAGATCCAAGATAACATTTAAAACTTTAGTTAATCAGGGTTAAAACACATTTGATAAATACCTTAAAAGAACCCAAAAGCCCTGCCCTCAACAATATCCAGTCTGAGGGGAGCGCTACATATACTGACTCCAAGCTTTTGAATGGTATAGGGTATGTTGTTACACTTGGAGTAAGACTGGAGTAATGATGCTGAAAATGTAGTTTTGATCAAAATATATTTAAATAGAAAGCAGTTTTTTATATAGTAAAAATATTTTACAATATTACTACTTTAGCAAATGCAACTTTATGTATTTTGGATCAAATAATGCAGGCTTGATGAGCAGAATAGAATTATTTACATAAACATTAAAAATCTTTCTGTTCAAGAGCTTTTGACTGGTATTGTGTCATGCTGAAATATATAAATGAACATCACATACCTGGCATTTCCAAAATGTATTTTGTTTATGTGCTCTGAAGGACATAAAAATAAATAAATAAATAAATAAACGTTTGAAGGGACTAATGGGATGGTGTGCCTCACTTGGTCTTTGCTGGGTTCCAGGTTCCTGAGTGGGCTGCTTATTTACATTGGGTTGCTTTGCAACAGGCTCTTTTGCACTGTTATCCTCATATCTGAAATAAAAAAGTAAGCATGCTGTTTACTCAAATAAACTACATTATTAATATTATTGTGATGGTCACTTATACTAGTAGTAATTTATAGAAAAAAAGAACACAATTACCACATAGCACAGATATTATCAGTGATATTTACAGCTTAGTTGAAACATTTACACCTCAGACGATCGCAAACACCAATGAGGGGGATATAACATTCAAAATATTTACACCAGATCATATATTCAAGAACTTAAGTTTAGTTACATTCATAAACACAAGCATGCTTTGAATGTAGGCCTATACAATCAAAAATATATAGTAATGAAAATATATGGCTATATTCATGAACAGAGAAAAGCCTATCACAGTAAAGTTTTGTCTAATCATTCTTACTGACATTAGGATAGTAACATTATAACTCATATTACTTTTATATCATATTGCTGTCTACATTATAGAACCTAAAAAAAATAAAATAAAAAAACATCCTCACGCTCATGTTTATGATCTCTGCTAGATCAAGCTGCTGCATTCTTTCTTTTCTGGGGTAATCCAAAGCTTCTTGAGGTGAATTCTGTCTTATCTGTCACAGTGAATCTTTTCTGAGGTAAATTCTATCTTATTCCTCTCAGTGCAAAGCGAACAGTAAAACTGAAAAAAAAAAAAACTTGAGGTACAGTCTCGCCATTTTGTTTGTGGCGTGCTTCACATGGACCATTATAATATCTATAGCGCGCTCAGCATGTGGTCTCATTAGGTTTAATGAAGGGAGACGTGAAAGACTGGACATCACGTTGGTTTCATATGGATTACTTCATCACAGAATCTTTATTTCGATAAGTTCGATAAGATTAGTTTAAAAGTAGACATGTCAAGCTTTCTATAGATATATCTCTCATGTCTCTTTGTTGAGTATTTGCTGAGTTACAGTTCATTTTAATGATGCGTTTCTAAATGAAGATCACGCAGACCAAGGCGGCAGATAGCGCACCCTGTTTGTTTTCTTTATTTCATAAATGCACAAAGTTTTGTTTTTATTATATATGTATACAAATAAAAGTAGACCCTTTACAGATACGATTGATGTATTGATGTTATCTGTACGATCAAAACTGAAAGTGTAAATTAAGTTATTTTCAATGTTATCAGGAGAAGATGCCACAAAACGTGTATCTGCATTTGTCAACCCCAGAGGATTCAATTCAACAAGAAAAAGTAGAAAACAAAGGAGATTTAAGCCACATTTACTTGTTGATGAAAAATTTTGCACATAAAGAAATTAACAACATATTCAAGAGATAACAATTTTGGGTTTTCATAATAAAAAATAATATCTTTAAGGATAAAACTGTGGGTCATATTAGTAGGGTTAAAAATCTAAAAACTTAAATCAACCCAAAATGTATTGGTTATACTACAATTACATAATTGTCCTGAACACAGGCTAGGAGACACAGAGGTAGAGGTCAAACAAGGGTTTTTATTGATGAGAATGAGAGTGAACCAGATGATGATGAGAGGTGAGTGGAGCGTGAGGAGAAGGTACTAAAGCCTAGCTTGCTGTGACAGTTCTTTGCTTTCTTGCAGGGATCTCGTGGAGCAGTAGAGAAACTGGAATGTCTGAGGTAAGGAAACACACAGGCAAGTCAATAAAGAGTTTGGCTAGGTTCAAGGTTGTGAACAGTAGATTGGACAATAAGCATGAGAGTCATGAGCACTGTTATGGGGAGGCTTAATGAGAGCTACAAACATGAATAAAACATGTTAGAAAAACTACAAACGTGGCGGATGCGCGCGATTGAAAGTTAGGTAGAGAGGTTTACAAAAATCACTAATAATCGACATTCAACCTGGTAAAAAAAACATTTATTTATTGTTATCCGTCTTATATTTCATCTGCAACAGCAATATGAACTTTTATAAACATCCATTTATTCGTTAACTTTTAAATCCAACATTATGCAGAAAATGACCAGAGTTCGCCGCATGAAAGACCCGCGACTGGCAGATCAAGGAGCTACTTATTTTCTCTCCAGTATGGTAGGAAGTTAAATTAAATAAAATGTGGAGGATGTTTACTGTGACAAGAATGACGTTATAGTATGTCCCAAAGCTTGCCTACTCTTCTACTACACACTCAAAAGTGTGTTCTTTTTCTTCACCAAAAGAGTACATACTTTAAGAGCTTGGTATGAGTAGGCACATTGAGATGCAGGGTGATTCAAGATTTTTATTTGTCACATACATGGTTATATGTAGAGCATATGACCAGCAGTGAAATGTAAGTCAGGTCCGCTTCATGGACAGTGCAATTATTAAAGAATACAAACGAAAGAAAATTATATATAAATATGGTATGGAAAATGTAAGATA
The DNA here is from genome assembly GCF_018340385.1 of Cyprinus carpio. NCBI lineage: Eukaryota > Metazoa > Chordata > Actinopteri > Cypriniformes > Cyprinidae > Cyprinus > Cyprinus carpio. The sequence continues at coordinate 3,464,690 of NC_056578.1, read as the reverse complement.
AAAAATAAGAATAAAATAAAATGCTTATAAAATAAAATAAAACGTGCAGGACAGTATACTGTAGACTTACTATATTAAGATGAGCAGGAATGTACAAGAGAAAAATGTGCAAACAGGTTGTACAGGGTATTTACATAGCAGCAATAGGGATAAAAAATAAAAAATAAAATAAAAATTACAGAAATTGTTGTGTGCAAGTGACAATGTCAGTATATTAAGTATCTTACTGATAATTAAGTGAAGTCATGTAGAAGTTAAGAGACTGAGTTTGAGTTTAGGAGCCTGATGGCCTGGGGGAAGAAGCTCCTCCTAAGTCTCTTGGTTTTTGCCATCAGGCTACGGAAGCGCTTATCAGATGGCAGCAAAATGAAAAGACAGTTACCAGGGTGGTCCTTAATGATTTTTACAACTCTGCTTTTGCAGCATTTGAGGTAGATGTCCTGCAGAGAGGGGAGAACAGACCCTGAGATGCGCTCAGCTAAGCGCACAACTCTCTGCAGGGTTTCACAGTGTTGACTGGAGCTGTTCCCATACCACACTGAGATACACTGAGTCAATGGCTCCTGAATAGAAAGTTTTCAGGATTGCTGGCGAAACCCTGAATTTTCTTAGCTGTAGCAGATGGTACAGTCTTTGCCTGGCTTAGCCGGTCTAAGACTTGATGGCTGGTCTGTCAATTCTTCGTCATCAGTTATGAACCTAGATGTGCTATTTGATAGCAATCTTTCTTTAGAAAACCACTTTTTTTGGAAAACCACTTTTACTGCATTTTTCCATCTCAAAAATATATCTAAATTATGGCCTATGCTCTCAATGTCAAATGCAGAAATGTTAATCCATGCGTTTATGACCTCAAAGTAAGATTATTGTAATGCTTTATTGGGTGGTTGTTCTGCACACTTAAAAAACAAACTACAGCTAGTCCAAAATCCAGCAGCTAGAGTTCTTACTACAACCAGGAATTATGACCATATTAGCCCGGTCCTGTCAACACTACACTGGCTCCCTATTAAACATTGTATAGATTTTAAAATCTTGCTTATTACTTATAAAGCCCTGAATGGTTTAGCACCTCAGTATTTGAACAAGCTCTTGTTACATTATAGTCCTCCACGTCCGCTGAGTTCTCAAAACTCTGGCAATTTGATAATACTTAGAATATCAAAGTCAACTGCGGGTGGCAGATTCTTTTCCTATTTAGCGCCTAAACTCTGGAATAACCTACCTAACATTGTTCAGGATGCAGACACACTCTTGCAGTTTAAATTTAGATTAAAGACCCATCTCTTTAACCTGGATTACACATAACACACTAATACGCTTCTAATATCCAAATCCGTTAAAGTATTTTTAGGCTGCATTAATTAGGTAAACCGGAACCAGGAACACTTCCCATAACACCCGATGTACTTGCTACATCGTTAGAAGAATTGCATCTACGCTAGTATTAGTCTGTTTCTCTCTTATTCCGAGGTCACCTTAGACACCAGATCCAGTCTGAATCCAGGTCAGATGGTCATTGCAGTCACCCGGACCCAGTACATATCCAGCCCAGATGGTGGATCAGCACCTAGAAAGGACCTCTACAGCCCTGAATGTCAGCAGAGACCAGGACAACTAGATGAGCCCCAGATACAGATCCCCTGTAAAGACCTTGTCTCAGACAACCACCAGAACAAGACAACATGAACCAGTTGAGTCCTCTGCGCAATCTGACTTTGCCATAGCCTGGAATTAAACTGCTGGTTTCGTCTGGCCAGAGGAGAACTGGCCCCCCAACTGAGCCTGGATTCTCCCAAGGTTTTTTCTCCATTCTGTCACCGATGGAGGTTTGGTTCCTTGCCGCTGTCGCCTCTGGCTTGCTTAGTTGGGGACACTTAATTTACAGCAATATCGTTGACTTGATTGCAAATTATTGCACAGATACTATTTAAACTGAGCTGAACTGCATGATGACATAACTGAATTCAATGATGAACTGCCTTTAACTGTCATTTTGCTATATAAATAAAGGTGACTTGACTTGGCTTGACTTGTTGTTTTTCAAACCACATTACTTTTGTTTTTGAGCTATTTAAAACCAAATTTAAGTCATTAAAAGCTTCTTGAATAGTAATAAATTTGTTTTTAAAAATCATCATATGACGGTCCTACAGCATAAAGAATTTTATCATCTGCATATAAGTGATTATAGATTTTCTGACTACAGGTGACCTGAGAAATATTATTAATGTAGGTTGAAAATAGCTTTGATGCTAACACAGAGCCTTGAGGAACCCCTTATAGTTAATCATTCAGATAACTGTTGATCAATCTTTAAATATTGGGATCTATTAAATAAATAGTTAGAGAACCAAGATAAGGTTAGATTAGACACACCAATACTACATAATTTGGATAATAAAATAGAATGATCAGCTGTATCAAAGGCTTTAGCAAAATCAAGACAGGAAACAGGAGATACAATGGCTAATTTCCAAATTTTAGGTATCTCTGCTGTAGTTCAAACAGGTGCTCCACCAACACTGGTGCCCCTCAGGGATGTGTTCTTTCCCTACTGCACCTCAAAAGACCTCTCTGTCAAGCTCCTGAAGTTAGCAGACGACACTGGTCATCGGCCTCATCCAGGACGGCAACGAGTCTACTTACAGACAACAGGTTGAGCAGTTGGCTGTCTGGTGCAGTCTTAACAACCTGGAGCTGAACACGCACAAAACAGTGGAGATGATCGTGGACTTCAGGAGAAACCTGCATTCCCCCCACTCACCATCATAGACAGCACTGTGGCTGCAGTGGAGTCATTCAGATTCCTGGGAGCCACCATCTCTCAGGACCTGAAGTGGGACAATCACATTGACTCCATTGTTAAAAAGGCCCAACAAAGGTTGTACTTCCTTTGCCAGCTGAAGAAGTTAAACCTGCCACAGGAGCTGCTGAAACGGTTCTACTCAGCCGTCATTGAGTCTGTTCTGTGTACTTCAATAAGTGTCTGGTTTGGTTCAGCTACAAAATCAGACATCAGAAGACTACAGAGAACGGTTCGGACTGCTGAAAGGATTATTGGTGCTCCCCTGCCCACCCTTCAAGAACAGTATACATCCAGAGTGAGGAAAAGGGCTCAGAAAATCACTCTGGATCCCTCAAATCCAAGTAACCCCCTTTTTGAACTTTTGCCATCTGGCCAGCGCTTCAGAGTCGCAAATACCAGGACAGCCAGGAACAAGAACAGTTTCTTCCCCCAGGCAATCTACCTCATGAACAGTTAAATGTTCCCCACTTATGCAATAAAAATGTGCAATATCCTTATATTTATTTGTTACTCCTCCATCCTAGTACATCTCTGCATCTCACTCTATTCTATTCCATTATCATCTATAGAACAACTGTTCATACAGTTTATTTACTTTTTGATTTATTTTGCAATATTTGTGTTTTTTTTTTAGTTTTTTTTGTCTGTGTGTGTTGTTGTCTCTGTGTACTGGAAGCTTATGTCACTAAAACAAATTCCTTGTATGCGCAAGCATACTTGGCAATAAAGCGCTTTCTCTTTCTGATTCTGATTCTAGATAAATTAAATGTTAAAGCATATATAAAGCATACTCCTTGTATCAATGTATTTTGGGGATTTAAGGGAAAAAACAACAACGTTGTGATACCAAGATAGGCTACTATGAAGGGGGCCCTCGGGTTTGCTATAGCCCCATATGTGTTAATCCAGGCCTGCCACTGGGCCCAAATCTCAGGTTCCTAAACCTCTCATAAACACATGGTAAGTCACTTTAAACAAAAGCCAAATTGGCTACTTGGAATTTAAACAATACATTTCTCAGTTCATGAAATATTTCTCTTATGCAGGTCAGGTGAGGCATAAAACTTGGCTGTATTGGATGTTTTATGCATTTTATGGAGCATTAGACCACCAGTATGTTACTATTTACTCTTAAGCATTTCATATACATCAGCTCGACTCTTCGAGTCCATGGCACACTCTGCTGGCCATCTGTACTGTCATACGGTGATGATTCTGAACGATTCATTCGCTAACAACATGGGCTCAAAGTGTGGGCCTCCTAGAATGAAGCCATCTGTTCTGATTATGAGGAACCTGAAGGAGGTGACTGTGTTGACTGCAGTGCTGCCATAATGAAATTACAGAGTGGCGTAATCCAGTCAGGCAGCCGGAGGGTCATCTTCACCCCTCCTCTCTTAGGACCCCTATTTACCTTCATCCAGATATGCCACCTGTCAGCTCTTGCAGCAGAGAGAGAGATCATGTGAGTGAAGAAACACAAGAAGCACTGCACCATCTTACTTCCAGTATACAGCCAAATATATTTAATCAGTTCTGCAGCATGAGCTTGAGTCACACTGAAAGTTATTGTATCCTGTTTGTACAGAGTTTGATTATGCTGCATAGATGCTACCTGAATAGCTGTTTTTGAAAGACACCCAGTGGGTGACACCTGCCCCTTATTAGCTTTCCTGGTTTGTCAACAGCTCATTTTTTATTCAATTCAATTCAAGTTTATTTGTACAGCACTTTTCACAATGCAAATCGTTGCAAATCAAATTTACAGACAATTAAGTTTCTACAATATTTAGTAGTAGCTTATCAGTGGTGGCTGTCAGTTAATATACATATGGCAGAAATGTACAGAAAAATCAATTAAAGACGTAATCAAGATATCCAAGATGATGCCGCAGATGACAGCCATGGTTTGTCGCTCCTTGGTACTTAGGTTTTTTGTTTGTTTGACCTGTCTTAAAGGGTTAATTCACCCAAAAATAAAAATTAAGCTGCATTTTTTCCTCACCCCGAGGCATCCTAGGTGTATATGGCTTTCTTCTTTCAGACGAATCCAGTCAGAGTTATATTAAAAAATTGTCTTTGATCTTTCAATCTGTTTCATGGCACTCAACGGGTGTTGCATTCCTTCAGTCCAAAATACGTAAAATAAAAAGCGTGCTTCCATAAAAAAAAGTGTCTCACACGGCTCCGGGGGGTGAACAAAGTCCTCCTGTAGTGAATCGATGGGTTTTTGTTAGAAAAATATCCATATTCTAAAAATAATAATCACTTTACATTTATGCATTTAGCAGACACTTTTATCCAAAGCGACTTACAGTGCATTCAGGGTATGCATTTTTTTTATCAGTATGTGTGTTCCCTGGGAATTGAACCCGCAACCTTTTGCGCTGCTAACACAATGCTCTACCACTGAGCCACAGGAACACTTTAATCTAGCTTGCGCTCACTGTTGTAAACTAAGCAGTTCCAGAGCATGATGTATGAGGTCAGCGTTGCGCACATGCCGGTGAGTCTCGTGAAAACCAACATTTGTTTACAGGATCATAAGAAAAAAATTTCTCCTCTTGGCTTATGTTGAAATCCTCCGACATTCTTCTTTACAAATCCAAATTTTGTACTTCTAATTAGTGACCATTGTTTTGTTTTTGATCTCTCTGCTGTGTTTCCGCGTGCGTCACTTCTGAGTGGCGCATGTGGAAAGTTGACCTCATATGTAATTCCCCCAGAACTGCTTAGTTTACAACAGTGAGCGCAAGCTAGATTAAAGTGATTATTACATCTTGAATATGGACCTTTTTCTTACAAAAAACCATCAATTTGCTATAGGAGATCTTTGTTTACCCTCGGAGCCATGTGAGACACTTGTTTTTTATGGAAGGGTGCTTTTTATTTCAAGTCTTTTGGACTGAAGGAATGCCACACCCGTTGAGTGCCATGAAACAGTCAGAGAGACAGACAGTTTTTAACCCTCTGGGGTCTAAGGGGGTTTTAGGGGCCTGGAGAAGTTTTGATATGCCCTGACTTTTATGCTTTTTTCAGTTGCTTATAAACATATACATGTATAGAGTCTGAAAACACTGTAATCATTTTGAAGTCACTGAAATAAGGTCATTAAACACATACAGAACATTTGTTCACAAGACTGTCAAACATGGACCTTGTAGCCTAGAATTTTTGCTTCAAAATGATGTGAAAATCATCTTGTTTACTCGCTCACAGAAAACAATAGATTGATTTAAATTTTCTAAGACACTTTTTGTTTGCGAAATGGACATATGCGAGTAGGCGTGATTGACCATCAATATTAGTGTGATTTACACCTGAGAAGACAAAGGCCTGCATAATGAGCTGCATAATGAGCCTTTCAGTCAGGTATGTGACTGAGAGGGAAAAGTTAAAGAAAGAATGTGAGGACAAAATAAATGTATATATTTTTATGTTTGTAGTTTATTTAGAATATATTTAATTAACCTACAAAATAACTTGAGATTCACTTGCGAGTGCAGTTAAACCGTTTATTAGGAACAATCAAAGCTGACTTTCAAAGCTGAATTTTGAACATCATTATTCCAGTCACACGATCCTTCAGAACTCATTCTAATATTCTGATTTTCTACTTAAAAAAAAAAAAGAAAAAAGAAAAGAATATATATATATATATATATATATATATATATATATATATATATATATATATATATATATATAGCTTGAAATAATAATTTCTAAACATTAAACATTGACTTGTCAGTCTTTCTATATAATGTTTATATGGTAACTAATAAATACTGTTAATTTTATTATGCTAGCATGTGTGGAAATATTCAAACCACGAGTGTTACAACTTGCCCCGCGTTACTTTGTGCCCTGCACTCCCCTATGGCTATATTCGTGAACAGAGAATAGCCTATCACAGTAAAGTTTTGTCTAATCATTCTTACTGACATTAAGCTAGCAACATTGTAACTCATATTACTTTTATATCGTATTGCTGTCTACATTATAGAACATAAAAAATAAAAATAAAAAAAAAAAACATCCTGGCGTAGTGAGACATTTACATGTTGTGAATGAAAATTCATAATCTTTCACTTGATTATACATTTACTCAGGAATTATAGTTTGGAAAAGTCTAACTAGTAAAATGTGTACAAGTTATGTGAAAACTAATACAAGTAGATTAATAAAAAAAGAAAGACTTACTCATGTTTATGATCTCTGCTGGAGATTAGCCGATTAGCCGATTAGCCTCAAGCCGCTTCATTCTTTTTTCTTCATTCTTTCTGAGTTAATCCAAAGCTTATTCCTCTCAGCATGTCTATTTGGAGTGAATTACATCTTATTCCTTTCAGCATGAAGCAAAAAGTAAAATTGAAAAAAATTGAACAGTCTCGCTGCTTTGTTTGCTGTGATGTGGGTGGTTACCCGCCGCATGCTTAACATGTACGATTATAAGATCTATAGCGCACTCAGCGCTAGTGTTGTTTTTGGCGGCCTATTTTAATTTTAGTTTTAGTCTAGTCTTTGTGTGAAGCTGTCATTTTAGTTTATATTAGTTTTAGTCACGTTCATACTCTTTTTAGTCTAGTCTAGTTTTAGTTGACGAAAACTGATGACATTTTAGTCTAGTTTTAGTCGACAAAAACTGATGACATTTAGCTAGTTTTAGTCAATGAAAATTGTATTTTAGTCTCTTTTTAGTAATGCCATTCTATTTAACCCAGTCAATATAGTACAAGTACCTAGTAGTATAGACGAAACCAAAATTACCAAATTACAATTATATTATTGTTACCTTATAGACTCAAGAATACATCCATTCCAGACAAGAAAGACTCTCTGATTTGAATTTACAACATTTATTTTAACAACCAAACATGTTAGAAGTACACACAAATAAATTTTAATAAAAACAATTTAAAAAAATTTAAAATCTGCTAATTTTTCTCCCAAAGACGAACCCCGGCTGGCCACCCATCGGCCCCTTTCTTTGTTTCAAGGCTGAGTTATACTCGACGTGTCCACAAGTTCGCTTGGGTGAGCGCGGAAAATATGATGTCATCATATAATTAAAACTTTTTTTGGGGGGGGAAAAAAAATGTTTGCATAGTTTGTCCAAGGTTTCTTATTTGAAGTAAGTTACGTTTTTTTGTATAAAATAGAATAAGTATTCATTTAGATATTAATTATACACTATTTCCTTTAAGTTGTCTTGTATTTGATGCGGAATACAGCCAGTAGTTTAAGATTGTTTTAAGTTTGTACATAAAGAAATTATTAATTCATCAGCTCATTCATAACAAGACTTGTACTGGCAAATGACTTCTCACCAGTGATTCCCGACGGTTTTAGGGGACAAAGAATAGTACAATGGCGAATGCGACAAGTATAAAAGCCTCATCCTTTTGGGAAGGTGCGAGGCCTCAGTCAGCGGAGGCTTGCGGAGTGGAGCCAGGTGAAAGTATAAATCCCGCTTAACTTTGTTTGTTGTTGTCGTCTTCTAAATAATGCCGCGAGTGGGGCTTGAGGAAGTGATGTTGCCTGCGTCTGTGCAGTGCGACCTGATGCAGCCCTTGAAGTGAGACAAAGGAAACAGAAATACTGCAAAATAATAATAATGCGACTAAACAAGACAAAATAACATTATAACATTTTGTTTTGTCTCATTTTGGTCAACGAAAATGAAGAGACATTTTAGCATAGTTTTTATTTTGTAAACCACATTTAGTCTCCTTTTTATTCATCAAGAATATTGCATTATACATTTAATTATAGTCATCGTCACGTAGCATTTATGTTGCGTCACGTGTCATTTTCGTCACGTGATGAAGGTTCATTAACAACGATATTTAGTCATAATTTTCGTTTACAAAAGCAACACTACTCAGCGCATGGGCGTGGTTGCATTAGATATAATAAAGGGAAACGTGAAAGATGGGACATCATGTTGTTTTCATGTGGATTAATTTATCACAAATTATTTGTTTTGTATTTTGTTTTGTATAAGACTTGCTTTGTTTAAAAGTAGACATGTCAAGCTTTCTATAGATATATCTCTCATGTCTCTTTGTTGAGTATTTGCTGAGTTACAGTTCATTTTATTGACGCATTTCTAAATGAAGATCACACAGAACCAAGATGGCAGACAGCGCACCATGATTGTTTTCTTTATTTTGTAAATGCACAAAATTTTGTTCTATTTCTGCTATGCTGCAGTGCACACTCTGAATTAAAGTGACAGCGAATGTTTCACATTAAAAATGAACATGGATTGACACGGAAATGTAGTAATTACACAATAAATGCATATAATTAATGTCTACTATTTCACAGTCAACACATGGCTTTTTGGCTAGATTTAAAACAAGGAAAAGTGCACTTTTAGATAAACAAGGCAATAATAGATGGCACTCATGGAGGTAGGAAAACAAAGTTATATTTATTGAGTTTAAACGTGAATATGGGCCCTATTTTAACGATCTAAACGCAAAGTGTAATGCGCACAGTGCAGGTGCACTCAGGGTGTGTCTGAATCCACTTTTGCTATTTTAATGATGGAAAAACGGTTGGCGCGCCCGGGCGCATGTTCTAAACGCGTTGTCCCTATTCTCTTAATGAGTAATGGGTGTTTTGGGCGTAACGTGCAATAAACCAATCAGAGTTTCATCTTCCATTCCCTTTAAGAGCCAGCTGCGCTCGTGAATTTGGCAAGCGCAAAGACAGAATGCCTCTGAGATGAAACAGAACTGCTCATGTGCGAGCAAATAGATAGCCTAATTGTGATACATGCGATGACTATCCATTATGACATGTAGGCATTTTTATATTTAATTAGCCTAAAAAAATTCTTATGCATTGCAATCCTTTAATTTTGATTGAATTTTATTTAATGTTTGTGTGCTGCTGTGCGTCCCTGTGTTTAATAAGCAGCGTGTACACGCGTTGTGGACCTGCCTATACTAATACGCTCTTTAAATAACAAAGAACAAATATTGCGCCAGACTTTAGACCAGGATTGAGTTGGTCTATGGCGCAGTCTATTTTCAGCTCCTTAAAACAGCAATGCGCCAGCAATGCACCTGAACACACCTCTTTTTTAGACCAGCACGCCCATAGGTGCACAAATGGGCGCAAATGCATTTGCTAATTAAACGACGTGGCGCCGGACTGAAACTAGCAAACACACTTTCGCTGCGCTTGCGTCGCATTGTATGATTACATGTTATTATGTGTATGATGATTATTATTATTATTTTGCTATATGTCTAGACATTTTGTCACACATTTACTTTAGTGATTATTTTTACTTATTTCTGTTCTAGAGACGTTATAACTTTTTGATAAAGCTCTAATTGGTTTTCTTTTTGAAATATGTTTCAAATTCACACTGAATTCATTTATGACTGTAAAGCATGTCTGAGTGTGTCAAAATCGTAATTAAAATTTAAATCGCAAAATTGATCGAAGAAATCACGATAGGTTTTTTTTTTTTTTGTCCATATCGCACAGCCCTACTGGAAACCCTTCAGAATAAACTGACCCAGCTTTCTTTGCCCACCTTCATCTGTCAGTGGATCACCAGCTTCCTGACAGGCAGCAGCTAGTGAGGCTGGGAAAACTCACATCCAACACCTGCAACATCAGCACCTGAGATACTCAGGACTGTGTTCTCTCCCCATTGCTTTTCTCCCTCTACACAAATGATTGCACCTCTAAAGAAACCTCTGTCAAGCTCCTGAAGTTTGCAGATGACACCACAGTCATTGGCCTTATCAAGGACAGCGATGAGTCTGCTTACGAACAAGAGGTTGAGCAGTTGGCTGTCTGGGGCAGTCACAACAACCTGGTACTGAACACGCTAAAAACAATCTATTGTTATTATATTTCTGATGCTATCTATTTTATCAGTGAAGAAATTCATAAAGTCATTACTATTAAACTGTGAGGGAATATTTAGATTGGGTGGCATCTGGTTATTTCTTAATCTAGCCACTGTGCTAAATAAAAACCTTGGATTGTTTTGGTTATTTTCTATGAATTTGTGGATATGCTCGGCCCTGGCAGCTTTTAGAGCCTGTCTATAGCTGGACATACTGTTTTTTTTCCATGCAATTCTAAATACTTCCAAGTTAGTTTTTCTCCATTTGTACTCAAGACTATGAGTTTCTTTCTTGAGTGTGTATTACTGTTGTACCATGGCACAGCACATTTTCTAGTGACGTGACATACAGCCAAGTATGGTGACCCATACTCAGAATTCGTGTTCTGCATTTAACCCATTCAAAGTGCACACAGTGAACACACACACACACCGTGGGAGCAGTGGGCAGCCATTTATGCTGCAGCACAGGGAGCTGTTGGGGGTTCGGTGCCTTGCTAATGGGAGTCTCAGTCGTGGTATTGCCAGCCCGAGACTCAAACCCACAACCTTAGGGTTAGGAGTCAAACTCTCTAACCACTAGGCCACGACCCCCCCCCCCTTTCTCTAACAGTTTATTCTTCTTTTAAGGTTTGCAAAACATTTAAAACTTATTAAAACACACAAACACCTGTATGAACATCACAAATCATTTCAATTCAAGTGGAAATTGAATTCATTACTTGAAAAGCCTATGATGATGAAATCAAAGATGAATGAGAGGGGAAAAAAATCCATAGGAAAAGCAAATGAAACGTGCAAAAATTGATACTTGATACTCCACCCAATAAAAGATTAAGTATGACTGATTATTTCAGAATAAATAAATGAATAAATATATAAATAACATGATCTCACAAGATCAAGTTTACAAAACAAGCAAAAAAGTTATAATGTCATAATGTCAAAGTCAGTCTCCAAAAACAATTTAAAGGTGCTTTTCTATGAAATGTAATAATGTCAAAGTCAGTCTTGGACGTAGTGTCCGTGACGTCACCCAGTAGACTCCTCAAGAGCGGTTTTTGAAGCTCAAAGTGTGCAGAGCGGGCCGTCGCCATCTTGGCAGCGCGTCACTCGCGCGACTCTCCCGGATAATCGAAAATGGGCAAAAAGGCGGGAGCTGGTTGCTGAAGCCACGCCCACCTAGCGCGACGGCATTGTCACTGCGGCAGCGGCAATCCACCTGTCACTCAAGTGGCCACGCCCTTAATTATGCAGAACTTAAAGGCTTAATATAATTTAAACGGTGAGTTATAAAAAAATTCACCCCCCTCACAGTTGTCATGAAAGGCAAAATTAGCAATATAGACCAAAATAATTTTTTGAACCAGGCTGTAAACAAGTTTTTTTCTGCTGTAAAGTTGGGCATTTTAACATGGGAAGTCTATGGGATTGACTCCCTTTTGCAGCCAGCCTCAAGCGGCCAGTCGATGAATTGCAGTTTTAGTCACTTCCTTATTGGGCTTCACAAGTGAGAGCGCGAGGTTGCCGCTCCAAAAACAATTTAAAGGTGCTTTTCTATGAAAATACACCTTATTTTTATTTATTTATTTTCTGCTGAGAGACATAATTACCCAAACTACTACAGTAATAGAATCTTTAAATACATCTGCTGTTTTACAAATGACATACACTTCTGCACATGTTGACAACATATTAAAACCAACTCATGCAGCGCAAAGTAGTAAATAATACCCAGTGCAACATGACTGGCTATATTGTGTATGTGTGTGGAGCAGGTGATGTCAAACCTGATCTCACACTGTCACACCGCACAGCAGAGATGAATCACTTGTGTGTTAAATTCACCATTTAGAAATGGTTAATTAATTGTGGAAGCCTTTTAAATTCTAATGGCTCAAAAAAAAAAAAAAAAAATTGTGGGGAGTTGATAGCTTCTTGTTTTCAGCTCAATGAATGCTGAAACCACTCACAAGGATTTTATTAGCAAATAAGGCCCTTGCCTCACAGGGCCAGGTACACTCATTCCTCAGCTTAAAAATGTCTTTGCAAAAAATTTATCATGGTGGAAATAGACCCTATTTACCCATGGCCATCTCACTACATAGGAGAACATAAAACACACTTGATAAGTCAAGTCAAGTCACCTTTATTTATATAGCCCTTTAAACAAAATAGATTGTGTCAAAGCAACTGAACAACATTAATTAGGAAAACAGTGTGTCAATGATGCAAAATGACAGTTAAAGGCAGTTCATCATTGAATTCAGTGATGTCATCATGCAGCTCAGTTCAGTTTAAATAGTATCTGTGCAATCATTTGCAATCAAGTCAACGATATCGCTGTGAGTGAAGTGTCCCCAACTAAGCAAGCCAGAGGCGACAGCAGCAAGGAACAAAAACTCCATCAGTGACAGAATGGAGAAAAACCTTGGGAGAAACCATGCTCAGTCAGGGGGGCAAGTTCTCCTCTGGCCAGATGAAAACAGCAGTTCAATTCCAGGCTGCAGTAATGTAACATTGTGCAGAGGACTCAACTGGTTCCTGTGGTCTTGTCCCGGTGGTCGTCTGAGACAAGATCTTTGTATTGTATCTGTGTTTGTGTGTGATATGGTTGTTTTGGTTTCATGTGGTGTTCATTGCTGTACAGGTCCTTTCTAGGTGCTGATCCACCGTTTGGGCTGGATACGTACTGGATCCGGGTGACTGCGGGGAAGGCGTGGCCTAGTGGTTAGGCCACAGGGAAGTCATGGCCTAATGGGTAGAGAGTTTAACTCCTAACCCTAAGGTTGTGGGTTCGAGTCTCGGGCCTGCAATGCCACGACTGAGGTGCCCTTGAGCAAGGCACCGAACCCCCAACTGCTCCCCAGGCGTCGCAGCATAAAATGGCTGCCCACTGCTCTGGGTGTGTGTTCACAGTGTGTGTTCACTGCTGTTTGTGCACTTTGGATGGGTTAAATGCAGAGCATTAATTCTGAGTATGGGTCAATGTCATGTCACTTTCACTTTTTTTACACTTTTACTGCAGTGACCATATGCAGTATAAGAGAGAATACAGAGAGTAATAAGAGAGAAAGAATAAGAGAGAAACAGACTAATATTGGCGTAGATGCCATTCTTCTAACGATGTAGCAAGTACATCGGGTGTTACATCTGACATCTGACTTTGCTGCAGCCTGGAATTGAACTGCTGGTTTCGTCTGGTCAGAGGAGAACTGGCCCCCCAACTGAGCCTGGTTTCTCCCAAGGTTTTTTTCTCCATTCTGTCACTGATGGAGTTTTGGTTTCTTGCCGCTGTCGCCTCTGGCTTGCTTAGTTGGGGACACTTCATTTACAGCGATATCGTTGACTTGATTGCAAACTATTGCACAGATACCATTTTAAACTGAACTGAGCTGCATGATGACATCACTGAATTCAATGATGAACTGCCTTTAACTGTCATTTTGCATTATTGACACACTGTTTTCCTAATTAATGTTGTTCAGTTGCTTTGACGCAATCTTTTTTGTTTAAAGCGCTACATAAATAAAGATGACTTGACTTGACTTGTTATGGGAAGTGTTCCCGGGTCCGGTTTACCTAATTAATGCAGCCTAAAAATCCTTTGATGGATTTGGATATCAGAAGCATATTAGTGTGTTATATGTAGGCCAGGTTAAAGAGATGGGTCTTTAATCTAGATTTAAACTGCAAGAGTGTGTCTGCCTCCCGAACAATGTTAGATAGGTTATTCCAGCGTTTAGTTGCTAAATAGGAAAAGGATCTGCCCCCGCAGTTGACTTTGATATTCTAGGTATTATCAAATTGCCAGAGTTTTAAAAACACAGTGGACGTGGAGGACTATAATGTAACAAGAGCTCGTTCAAATACTGAGGTGCTAAACCATTCAGGGCTTTATAAGTAATAAGCAAGATTTAAAAATCGATACAATGTTTAATAGGGAGCAAGTGCAGTGTTGACAGGACTGGGCTAATATGGTCATACTTCCTGGTTCTAGTAAGAACTCTAGCTGCTGCATTTTGGACTAGCTGGAGTTTGATTATTAAGCGTTGTAGAACAACCATCCAATAAAGCATTATAATAATCTAACCTTGAGGTCATAAACGCATGGATTAACATTTCTGCATTTGACATTGAGAGCATAGGTCGTAATTTATATATATTTTTGAGATGTAAAATGCAGTTTTACAAATGCTAGAAACATGGCTCTCTAAGGAAAGATTGCTATCAAATAGCGCACCTTGGTCCCTAACTGATGACATGAATTGACAGAGCAGCCATCAAGTCTTAGACAGCATTCTAGGTTATTACATGCAGAGTTTTAAGTCCTATAATGAACACCTCTGTTTTTTTCAGAATTTAGCAGTAAGAAAATACTTATCCAGTTTTTAATATCGACTATGCATTCCGTTAGTTTTTCAAATTGGTATGTTTTGCCAGGCCACAAAGAAATATAGAGCTGAGTATCATCAGGATAACAGTGAAAGCTAACACTGTGTTTCCTGATGATATCTTCCGAGGGTAACATGTAAAGTGTGAAGAGTAACAGCCCTAGTACTGAGCCTTGAGGTACTCCATACTGCACTTGTGATCGGTATGATACCTCTTCATTCACTGCTACGAATTGATGGCGGTCATGTAAGTATGATTTAAACCATGTTAATGCACTTCCATTAATGCCAACAAAGCATTAATGATGTCAATGATGAACTGCCTTTAACTGTCATTTTGCATTATTGACACACTGTTTTCCTAATTAATGTTGTTCAGTTGCTTTGACGCGATCTTTTTTGCTTAAAGCGCTATATAAATAAAGATGACTTGACTTGATTTTTGTTTTATTCGCTATTTTTATCAAATTGAATTGATTTGATTTTACTACTTTTATCATGAGTTTTTTTTATTTGCTATTTAAAATTTTAGTTTGTTTGAGTTTCTCTCATATAGTCAAACACCACCGGCTCCAATCAGCCAATCAAGCAAAATCAGACGGCAGCCACAAACAGCACAACTGGAGATGGGTCAAATTTGATAACGTAATTCAGAGAGCAGGAAATGTACCTCAGGAAGGACATGCAACAACATAAAAAGCTATTAGGACACTTGGATGCAGTCAGACAGGATCATGTAGGATGACTCCAGACAGGAACAGGAATGACAGAGAAGTCTCAGAGACATTACGTGTCAAAGATTGTGTGAAAGTCCAGAGTCTGGGACATTGTTGTGGGACATGCTGAGGTCACATTACAGCAATACAAGACAAGAACTTCCTATGATCAGTGTGTGAAGATAAACCTGTTCCTATTTAACAGACTATTTTTCACATTATATAATAGTAGTAATGAATGAGTTGGTGTGTCCAGACCTCCAACTGCTGAATGAGTGTTTCCTCCAGAGATGATGCCCAGGCTCTGGTCAGCTCTCGCTGGGGACGAGGACAAGGTCTGACGGGTATCAGAGTGGCTTGTCTCCTGGGTTCATACGGCCATTTAATTGTATTGACAAATCTGATAAATAGACATAATAAAGTCATCACAAGTGACCAAAAATGTAATGTATAATGCAATCTTAGTTTCTTCACAGTCGGCACTGTGTCTCTAGTTTCTGGACATTCGTCAACCAACTTTTTAATGACTTTAAACTCTAGTGAAAGAGGAACATGTGCAAGTTTGCATTTCCTTCATGATCCACTACAACATTTAAGCAGAAGCCTTCAGATCCAAACCTTTGACTGGTGCCATATACGAACATACTGAGAAACATCTCAATGGTTTTATGCATGTTGACTCAAGGCTTCCACCACAAAAAAACTGGCATTGCTCACGGAGGGGGTATGACAGAGCTGGTACACTGAAGTCAGATATCACTCATTACCCAGCATGCACACTGAGGAGTGGTGGGCTAGCCTTGCAAACTGATGTGTGGCAGATATAGCAGCAACCCACCAAACCTAGACTCATTCTGTAATGTCAGGCCATGCCAATCACACAGAGTGAAACCTTCACTCTCCCCGTTCTACATTCTTTCACTCAAGGTGCTTCTCAGAGAGAGAGAGAGAGAGAGAGAGAGAGAGAGAGAGAGAGAGAGAGAGAGAGAGAGAGAGAGAGAGAGAGAGTGTGAGGGGGGGGGGGGGGGGGGGGGGAGAGAGAGAGAGAGAATGTGAGATGAGTGGTTAGTGTGTTTTGTTTGGAGAGGAGATTGGGTGGCTGCATTTCATGGGAAATTCAGACACCGTACACTGCCATCATATTCATCCATCTGCCTTCACAGCAGATCTGCACATATATCGGGGGAAGGTTCATCTTACTACCGCTGTACGTGGAGCAAAAACAGCTTTCTACATAGATATCATATATCATGCAATCAATCACATTTATGGCACATAAAACCAAAGTAAGTTGGCTGAATTTGAGCCAATGAAAGTCAGCTAGTGGTGATAGTGATGTATACATACCGCATTCACTATCTAATGGCGATGTCCATTTTCTATAAAAATATAAACTCTCTGGTCTAAAATGTTCTTAGAAAGGGGAATCTGGAAGCCTGTGCATTCATTACTGTTTGACTGGCTTGAGCATTTGCTAGCTTTTGAGTCATATGCATACATGGGGTTAGCAAAGCGTTGCCATTAGCATGACGTTAATGGGGCTGTTAGTCGGTGTTCTCATTCCAGATTGGCTTGTTTCTGTTCATATCAGTCTGACACTGTAATTGCCTTCGGTTGACACTAATGTCCAGATTGAAGTACAATCAAAACTGCAGTGCATTTTTGGCGAATGGCTGGTGTTTATAAATTGTTTAGCAGGGCTGAGGGATTTCAGTGTGTAGTGGGTCATAATTTCACACAGCTGCTGACATGCAAAAGATCAATATGAAAGTCAAAGATAATGTCAGTAATAGAGCTTTATTTGTCTTTCTGTTCCCATCATTTACTCAGAATATATCTGCAGTACATCAGTACACAGAGAGCTATGTTATTCTATGAAGTCAGATATGCTGAATCTGTTAGTGAGGAGCAAAATTTAGAAAATTTAAATTTGGAAAGATTTTAACATTTTAAAACAGCTGGTATTTTAATGCCTATATTATAGCTGCCAAATCTCTCTTTTCGATTTGGAAGAAGAGCAAGAATGAGGTAGTGAGTGTGTGATTTTGTCTTCCATACCAGTTTCTATGCTATATAAAAATATGTCAGTCCCAATTTCTCTCTCAACATGTAATGAGTCACCAAACAGATTTGCCTTAAGTAAACTGACAGTGGCCATTTAAAACACTGATGTTGAAGCCATTTACAGCACAGACACTTAGACCTGGGACAAACTATTTCGTATTGCATGGCAGGAAAGTACTTCTACTTATAGAACAGCTCTAAAAACTGGTAGAACTGCTTACTTTTTTGTCTCTCTTAGAAGAGAACAAACACAACCCCAGGCATTTATTCCATACAGTGGCTAAATGAATGAAAAATAAAGCATCAACAGATGCAATGATTTCCCAACAACACAGCAGTTTTTTCTTTATGGTGTTTTTTTGTTTGAAGATTTATGCTTTTAGAGATGAAATTTTTTCACAGTATTGCAACAGATAGTGCACTATAGACCCCCCGAGGAACAATTCCATTCATTCTCTGCTATAGGACAGGAAGAACTGTATAAACTTGTTAAATCTTCTAAACCAACAACATTTATGTTAGATCCTATTCCATCTAAGCTACTAAAAGAGGTACTTCCAGAAGTCATAGATCATCTTCTGAATATTATTAATTCTTCAGTGTCTTTAGGATATGTCCCCAAAACCTTCAAATTGGCTGTTATTAAGCCTCTCATAAAAATAAATAAATAATATTAACTTAATCCTAGAGAATTAGCTAAATTACAGAACAATCTCAAATCTCCCTTTTCTGTCAAAAACAGTGTTAATTTTGTTTGAGTATATGAATGTGATTTATATTAGTTTATTATCATTTTTTTTGTTTCTTAGATGAGACGTTGGCGAGCTAAAAATAATATCTGATGATGAAATTATGACGAAATTTATGCTGCGTCTTCGTTAACTAGACGAGACTGGACTATAATGTTATTTGAGGACTACCGGACATTCAAAATGCATCCTATAGGCTATTGTCCTTCAAAATGTGCGTCCTTGTCATTGGGCGTTTGCATATCTAGTCAGTATAGCAGCTGCAGTGGATGGATAGGCTAATAAAACACGAACTAGCGATCTAAAACAATGGCCTCAGCACCCAAAGGGGTAGGGATAAGGTAACCAGATGTCCCGTTTTTCCCGGGAGTGACAATTCGTTGTCAATTAACTTAAAGTTAGTGAAGGCGGGATAGGCGGAATCGTGCTGATAGAAGTGCTCTCTCTCTCTCGCGTGCACACGCTCGCTCCACTTCCTCAGTTCTCATATACAGCGCGCGATCAGTTCTCAGCACTCAAATACACACACAGCAGTCTAAATGTTTATCGTGTAGAGTATCTCACGTAAATACAGTAGGTTATGGATTAAGTGAACGTGAACAGGTGGGTGAAAACTGAACGTGTATCAGTACTTCATGCATGCCTTCAGTTTTAAAAGGACAGCATTCCAAATTAAATACCTATCTGTCATTAATGTTAACCAACAAAAGATGTTAAATAAATGTATAGATGTTAAGTAAAACCTACTGTATCCGAAGAAGAGTTTAATTTGTATGTCTATTGTATTTGTCTTATTGTGCTTCTTTAAAATAATAATAATAATTATATATATATATATATATATATATATATATATATATATATATATATATATATATATATATATATATATATATATATAAAATATTTTTATAAGCTGCTCCTTTTTCACTATACTGTTAAAGGGATAGTTCACCCAAAAATAAAAATTGTCATAATTTATTCAAGTTTTTCCAAATTCAGTCCTTGATTCAAATTTCTCATAAGCTTAATTGATTTGGTCTAAAGAGAGAAAAATTAATGATTATTTTAGATTAAAGACTACATTTAAAAAGAGCTACCAAAATAAATTTTGGTAACTACACTTTGGCTAAAACTATTGACTAAAAGTAATGATTAAAAGTTGACAAAAATGCAATGACTTTTCGTTAACTAAAACTATGAAAGACTCAAATGACTAAAATGTGACTAAGACTATTAAGCATTTTCATCTCAAGATAAAGACTACGACTAAATAAAAAATGCCTGCCAAAATTAACACTGGTCAAAAATGCTAGAAGAGACAGTATCTTCTCAGCTATCTTCCTTCTTAGAGAGAAATTTTATCTGTGAGGATTTCTGGTCAAGATTTATACCGAATCAAAGTACTGAGACTGCTCTTATCATCCGATCATGGTTGTATTTATCTGTTAGTGTTACAGGATCTTAGCGTCGCATTTGACCATATAAACCTGGTTCTGTCAACACTGCACTGGCCCCCTATTGAACAAATAATACATTTTAAAATCTTACTAAATACTTATAAAGACCTGAATCGTTTCGCTCTTCAATACTTGAGAAAGCTCATATCACATTATTGTCCTTCACATCTGCTGTGGTCTCAAAATATTGGCCATTAAATAATACCAACAATATCAAAATCGACTGCGGGTGGTAGATCCTTTTCCTATTTAGCACCCAAACTCTGGAATAACCTGCCTAACATTGTTCAGGAGGCAGACACTTTGTCAGTTTAAATCTAGATTAAAGAGCCATCTCTTTAACCTGGCTTACACATAACACACTAAAACATTTCTATAATTCAAATCTGTTCAAGGATTGTTAGGCTGCATTAATTATGTCAAACATAACCGGGAGCACTTTCCATAACATCTGATGTACTTGCTACTTCATAACAAGAATGGCATCTACAATAATATTACTCTCTTTTATTCTTATTCTGAGCTCACCACAGCCATACGGATCCAGTCTGTATCCAGATCAGATGGTGGATCAGCACCTAGAGATGACCTCTACAGCCCTGAATGTCAGCAGATACTATGTCAACTAAATGCGCCCCAGATACAGATTCGCTGTGAAGACCTCATCACCTCGACGGCCATCAGCATAAGACCACAGGACCTAGATGAGTCATCTGCACTTTTGTTGCAGCCTTGAATTAAACCATGCCAAGGTTTTTTTTCCATTTCTGTTACTGATGGATTTTTGATTCCTTGCCACTGACACCATTGGCTTGCTTAGTTGGGCATGCTTGACTGATTGCACAGACACTATTGGAAGAGAGCTGAAGACTTTTGCTATTTTCCTGTTTAACACTGTAAAGCTGCTTTGACACAATCAGAATTGCATAAAACACTATATAAAGGTGACGTGGCATGACTTAAGGTTTAAAAGACGCTCTAGTACCCCAGTTTTTGATTTTTGCTTTCTTCTCCTCAGTTGGGAAAGATAATTTTATATATTTACCTGCTTTGCATTGGCATTGCATTTTAGGCACATTACTAGCACTTCATGTGTTTTTCATAATTCATATGTAAAATTTAAAGTTTGGTAGAGGCTGAAACACAAAATGGATGTACTGGCAGTATCAAAAATGCAAGCAGTATTACGTGTTTACAGCTACAGAAATGTGAAATATTCACAAATGCTTTATATCATTCATTTACTGTACTTATAGCTACCTTTTTACATTTTATTGATATATTTTATATAGTTAACCCCTTCCCTAACCTTAAATATAACTGATTTTAAACAATTAGAAATGTATTCATCATAAATGTTATTTTAAGATTTTAAATTAGTCTATTTTAAAATAAAATAATCTTTGAAGTGAAGTGATGGTAGTAGGATAGTATGATGATGTTTTATTTTTGTTTTTTATAAAGGGTTTTAAACATAAAGTCATTGATCATAAATACAGTTGAATCAACCAATTAATAATGTTCCAAGTGGTTTAAACATGAATATATCAGTATTGCACATTTTAATTGCACATAATTACATTTACATAAATACTCATGTTTATTTTAATTTAAGTAGAATGAATCAAGAAACTACACTGTTATAAATTTTGAAAAACAGCAGAAACACAGATCATAAAAAAGCTACCAATTTATTAAAGATGTAGCATTTCAATATTATGTCACATCAGTTTCAAGATAAGAATTAAAATCAAGTCAAGTCACCTTTATTTATATAGGGCTTTTAACAATATAGATTGTGTCAAACCAACATTACAGTATAAAATAGAAAAATAGCATATCAATTAAAAAAAACAGTATCACACTAGCACATTTGGTGCGCACCCAGGTTCAATTGACATCAGAGTTCGGTATGTTTGGCTAGTGTGAAAGCGGTCATGCGAACGCGGGTGCGCACCGGGTATAGAATCCCAGACTACCTGAAGGAGGTTGTATAAGTTTGATTGCACTAGAACTGTGGTGCAGTTCGCGTGAATTTAACAGCAACTCTGACTCAGGTGTGCAATTGCTCAGGAAGTAATGTAACCTGCGCATGTGTTTTAGCCGATTACAATGTATTTTCTTCAATAAAACACATATAAGTGATGATAGTGTTGCTGATTTACCTTGGATTAGAGCGAGAATAAGCCTGCAGTGTATTTGCATGTAACAACTGCAATCAGAGTGGCAAACGAATGGAAATAAAATCCTCAAAATAGCTATCTACATGCGACACACATACAGTAAACTCATATGTCAAGTCAAGTCAAGTCATCTTTATTTATATAGCGCTTTAAACAAAAAAGATTGCGTCAAAGCAACTGAACAACATTAATTAGGAAAACAGTGTGTCAATAATGCAAAATGACAGTTAAAGGCAGTTCATCATTGTTTCTTATTCAATGATGTCATCATGCAGCTCCCGTTTTCAGTTCATCATGCAGCTCAGTTCAGTTTAAATGGTATTTGTGCAATAGTTTGCAATCAAGTCAACGATATCGCTGTAAATATGTTGTTTACTCTGCTGCACATAATAGCACCAAATAAATAAAAAAAACACAATATATTGACCCACATTCTGTTTTCTATCATACATTATGCACGTGTATGAAAAAGGAGGGAGATGAATGTGTTTAAAAGAGAGAAAAAGCTATCAGTCAGGTTGGATGTGGAGTGTTAATGGTTTGCTGATTGCTGTGCAGTAACCAGCTGTTAGCAGGTAATTTCGGCTGAAGTGTGTAAAAGCCCTGACGCCCCACACACAATTCAGATTCCATCAGCGCACGCACACACCCACACACGTACTTGATCCAACACTCACCGCTGCAATAGCTGTCATATTACAACAGCAAGAGGTGCTTTGTTGGCTGTTTTGTTGCTTACTTTGTTTTTTTTTGTAATGACTCATAAAAAAAGCATACATAAAGTCCATTTTCGTTGTGATGTTAAGCAGGGTTTGATTGTAAACCCTGAAAGATTGACGGAAATCTGGCATTCTGGGTATAAGATGGTTTTAGGTTTATTTATTTTGTTGTTTTGTTGATTTCAGAAGTACATGATTACTTATTATTTTATATTTTTTATTTCTATGTTGTAGATGTTATAGAAATATGAAACATGAACACTTCTATAACAGCTTTTATCCAGCAGTGGTGAGACTAATGGCTAATTCATAGAAATAGGGTATGTATGGTATATATGGCTAGCAAGCACTGGTGCACTGTGTTTATTTGGCTAGCAAGCACTGGTGCACTGTGTACTCTAAGGTTGGATGCAGTACAATTCCTATGTATGTGTACAAATCTCTTTGTGCTCTGCAAATGGCAAATAAAACTTTGACTTCAATTTGGACATTTACTGACAAAGAATAGAGACTGTTAACAATCACTGGAAACAATTAAATCCAGGAAAGACCAAACTGACCTTAATATAAGATGTGGAAACCTCATAGATAGACAGAGGGGTTTGTAGGGAGATGCACTTTCTCTGTGTGTGTGAACTGTGAGGGTTGCCAGGCGACAGGGTTGCCTGGAAGCATGACATTGATGGACAGTCACAGTGTAACAGATTGGAGCCCCTGCCGTTCACAGTTTCACTGCAGCCATGCAGACGCTGCAACAAAATGGCTGCCACCGGAGCCGCTGCTGATCAATGACTGAGCAAGGCAATTAAACAAACTAGAGCTCGAAGAGACCCAGAGACTTCAAACCCTGTGCGGCAAAAGGAAAACACAGCCACGCACACTTGGTATAATTGTGTGTGTATTCATTCTTCTAAAGAGTGTTTTTTTTGTTGTGGGATCTTTTCAGAAAAGTGATCGAGTCACATGAAGATCAAAGAAAACTTCATCTTGTGTAGGTCAAAATGGAAGAAAAAAGGCTCTCAGGTGCATAAACTTCTCATTCTACAAATTTGAGGAAAAGGACTTGGAAATGTATACATTTATAAACACAAAATACTTTTATACTTTATATTTGAAATTCATAAAATCCTTATTTTTAACCTTAAAAATATGTATTTATGCAGCACATTTACATTTATTCATTTAGCAGACGCTTTTATCC